>NW_024070187.1:9446934-9472116 GCF_014754425.2 Oryx dammah
AGGCTTCAGCAATACGTGAACCGTGAACTCCCTGATGTTCAAGCTGGTTTTAGAAAAGGCAGAGGAACCAGAGATCAAATTGCCAACATCCGCTGGATCATGGAAAAAGCAAGAGAGTTCCAGAAAAACATCTATTTCTGTTTTATCGACTATGTCAAAGCCTTTGACTGTGTGGATCACAATCAACTGTGGAAAATTCTGAAAGCGATGGGAATACCAGACCACCTAACCTGCCTCTTGAAAAATCTGTATTCAGGCCAGGAAGCAACAGTTAGAACTGGACATGGAATAACAGACTGGTTCCAAATAGGAAAAGGAGTACGTCAAGGCTCTATATAGTCACCCTGCTTATTTAACTTCTATGCAGAGTACATCATGAGAAATGCTGGACTGGAAGAAACACAAATTGGAGTCAAGATTGCCGGGAGAAATATCAATAACCTCAGATATGCAGATGACACCACCCTTATGGCAGAAAGTGAAGAGGAGCTAAAAAGCCTCTTGATGAGAGTGAAAGAGGAGAGTGAAAAAGTTGGCTTAAAGTTCCAGATTCAGAAAACGAAGATCATGGCATCCGATCCCATCACTTCATGGGAAATAGATGGGGAAACAGTAGAAACAGTGTCAGACTTTATTTTTTGGGGGCTCCAAAATCACTGCAGATGGTGACTGCAGCCATGAAATTAAAAGATGCTTACTTCTTGAATGAAAAGTTATGACCAACCTAGATAGCATGTTGAAAAACAGAGACATTATTTTGCCGACTAAGGTCTGTCTAGTCAAGGCTATGATTTTTCCAGTGGTCATGTATGGATGTGAGAGTTGGACTGCGAAGAAGGTTGAGCACCAAAGAATTGATGCTTTTGACCTGTGGTGTTGGAGAAGACTCTTGAGAGTCCCTTGGACTGCAAGGAGATCCAACCAGTCCATTCTGAAGGAGATCAGCCCTGGGATTTCTTTGGAAGGAATGATGCTAAAGCTGAAGCTCCAGTAATTTGGCCACCTCATGTGAAGATTTGACTCATTAGAAAAGACTCTGATGCTGGAAGGGATTGGGGGCAGGCGGAGAAGGGGACGACCGAGGATGAGATGGCTGGATGGCATCACTGACTCGATGGACGTGAGTCTGAGTGAACTCCGAGAGTTGGTGATGGACAGGGAGGCCTGGTGTTCTGGGATTCATGGGGTCGCCAAAGAGTCGGACACGACTGAGCAACTGAACTGAACTGAACTGAGATGTAAATATTTTAACCCAATAAAAATCATGAAGAGAGAAAATGTAAAGAGATTTTAAATGATTTTAATCAAAACATATAAATAGATTGGTAGAAGTTTCTTCTCTGCCTATCTCTTAATTTTTAATATTTATGTTTTCATTTTTAAGTTTCTTGGTTAAATATTTTGGCTTTACATAATGGAATTAAATACATTTTTAATTTAACAAATCTACATAACTTGCATTAATTTCTAAGTAAAAAAAAAATGAGATTATGGCACTAGTAGTCCTTGCTGCCTCTAACTTTCAAGTGTTAATTCTCAAAATGTTATTTTTATAATTATATGATTTGCAACATTTTTATTTTTAAACCATGATATACATATAATTTTATATGTGATACTGGATACTTTTATTAAAGTTTCTTTATTCTATTAAATGGCTAAATTTTTATCATTAAGTATTTTTTTGTTTTTTATAAATAATTTTAGGTGCTATGTTCCCTGAATTCTTATCTCTTTGAAACTATTTGCTCTATTTATATCTTAAAGTCAGTATGATATGGTAGGGCTTCCTTGGTGACTCAGTGGTAAGGAATCTGCCTGTCAATGCAGGAGATGCAGGTTTGATCACAGTGTTGGGAAGATACGCTGGAGAAGGAAATGGCAAACCACTCCAGTTTTTTGTCTGGGAAATCCCATGGACAGAGGAACCCGGTGAGCTACATCCTTGGCATTGCAGAACTATTGGACATAACTTAGTGACTAAAAAACAAAAACATGATATGGTATAAAATTGTGCACTTTATTTTCTATGAATGTTGGTAAATATTTCTCTGTCTTTATCTGCAATTGAATGATGTTTTGTACAGGAAAAAGTGTCAATTTGATTTTCCTCACCACTGACTGAGAAATAGCTAGATTTATTCCTTTGTCTGAACCTCGTTTTCCCCAGATGCTTTGAGTATACAAGTCAGAAACTACTGAGTGAAACAAGCAAAATGAAAAAAGAATTCATACTGTATAATTCCTTATACAGAAAGTCAACCACAGGCTAAAGAAACTGATAGTTAGATCTCAGAATAGTCATTACCCTTGCTAGCATAGTGACTCCAAGGTAAGAAAGGTTTGGGGAAAAAAGCAGGTTCTATTTCAGTGTTCCATGAGGTTACTAGGAATGTCTGCTGCTCTGATTTGAATGCTGATTACATGCTGGTTACATGAGGTTCATTTGATCAAAATACATAAAGCTTTTTCATTATAAATTTAGTATTTTCAAAATGAATGTTGTTTATTCACTAAGCCATGTCCAACTCTATGGCTTTTAACATGAATTTTTATCAAAATGAATATCATACTTAATAAAAATTTATGTCAAAAGCTATAGGTACATTTTCTTCCTTTCATAACTGAGTAATATTCCATTGTGTGTGTGTGTGTGTATATATATATATATATATATGTGTGTGTGTGTGTGTGTGTGTATATCAAAATCTTCTTTATTCATTTCTCTTTTGATGGATATTTAGGTTGCTTCCCTGTCCTGGCTATTGTAAATAGTCCCACAATGAACTCTGGGGTTCATGTTTCTTTTGGAGCTATGATTTTCTTTGGGTGTATACCTAGGATTGGGATTGCTGGGTCATACTATAGTTCTATTTTAGAGCTGGGGGTAGACCTAGAGAATGTCATAAGAGTGTCACACAGGAAGAGAAAAACAAATATTGAATACTAAGACTTATATGTAGAATCTAGAAAAATCGTACAGATTAACCTATTTGCAAAACAGAGACAGAGACACAGACAGAAAAAAATATGGACATCAAAGGGCGAAGAAAGGGGTGGAATAAACTGCAAAACTGGAATTTTATATATATATATTATATATATATATATGTATGTATGTATGTATGTATGTATGTATGTATGTATATACACTACTACATTTAAGACTGGGCTTTTCTGGTGGCTCAGTGGTAAAAAATATATCCACCTTCAAATGCAGAAAACATTGGTTTCCATCCCTGGGTTAGGAAGATCACCTAGAGAAGGATATGACAATCCACTCCAGTAGTCTTGCCTAGGAAATCCCACGGACAGAGGAGTCCAATGGGTGCCAGTCCATAGTGTTGCAAAAGCGTCAGATACAACCTAGGAGTTTAACAACAACATGTATAAAATAGGTAACTAATGAGAACCTACTGTATATCACAGGGAATTTTACTCAGTGCCCTGTGGTGACCTAAATGGGAAGGAAACTCAAAACAAGGGGATACATTTATGTGTATATCTATGTATATAGCTGAAATCACTTTGCTATATAGCAGAAACTAACATTGTAAAGCAACTATACTCCAATGACTTTTTTTAAGTTATTATGTAGATTTGACTCCTTTCCAAGTGGTGTATGCTAAGCATATGGCATGCTGAAGCACTTTCAGTACTCACAAAATCCCCATGTGTTATCTGCCATTAGTATTCTCACCCTGTATGCTAAACACACAGACAGACACACAGACATACACACACAGAAACTGAGAGTTACTGTGGTAGAGTGACTTGCCAATGTCACCAACCAGGAAGTAGTTTATCTGAGGTTTGAGCCTAGACATCTGCTCTTGGACCCTGAGCCTGCTCCTGCTGTGCTGGATATCAGACCATTCCTAAGGTGAGAGGACAGCTTCACTGTTTACAGTGTCCCAAAGCCCTTCATCATGAGAAACCCTGGACTGGAAGAAACACAAGCTGGAATCAAAATTGCTGGGAGAAATAAATAACCTCAGATATGCAGATGACACCACCCTTATGGCAGAAAGTGAAGAGGAACTAAAAAGCCTCTTGATGAAAGTGAAAGAGGAGAGTGAAAAAGTTGGCTTAAAGCTCAACATTCAGAAAATGAAGATCATGGCATCCGGTCCCATCACTTCATGGCAAATAGATGGGGAAACAGTGGAAACAGTGTCAGACTTTATTTTGGGGGGCTCCAAAACGACTGCAGATGGTGACTGCAGCCATGAAATTAAAAGACACTTACTCCTTGGAAGAAAAGTTATGACTAACCTAGATAGCATATTCAAAAGCAGAGATATTACTTTGCCGACTAAGGTCCATCTAGTCAAGGTTATGGTTTTTGCAGTAGTCATGTATGAATGTGTGAGTTGGACTGTGAAAAAGGCTGAGCACCAAAGAATTGATGCATTTGAACTATGGTGTTGGAGAAGACTCTTGAGAGTCCCTTGGACTGCAAGGAGATCAAACCAGTCCATTCTGAAGGAGATCAGCCCTGGGATTTCTTTGGAAGGAATGATGCTAAAGCTGAAGCTCCAGTACTTTGGCCACCTCATGTGAAGAGTTGACTCATTGGAAAAGACTCTGATGCTGGGAGGGATTGGGGGCAGGAGGAGAAGGGGACGACAGAGGATGAGATGGTTGGATGGCATCATGGACTTGATGGACGTGAGTCTGAGTGAACTATGGGAGTTGGTGATGGACAGGGAGGCCTGGCGTTCTGTGTTTCATGGGGTCACAAAGAGTCGGACATGAATGAGCGACTAAACTGAACTGAATTGAAAGCCCTTCAGCTTCTCCAGATAGGTGCATTCTTCAACTTAACACAATTCCTTTACCTGTCACAAGATTCCATATATATATATATATTTATATATTTATATATTCATATTTATATATATTTGTTCAGGGGGAAGGAGGACACTTAACTAGCCAAGGCAAGTTTTATCTGCAATCTCTATATTCAGTATCTTTTTATGGAAGTATGATTTCTTCTTTTTTAAGTATAATAATTGGGTTTTATGAGGAATGCAAACCCAAACAGAATATTAGCTCCTGACAAAAAAATACCATCCAAGAATAAAGTAAATGTTCCAATCTTTAAATATTCTAATTTTGCAGAGCAAAAGCATGTGCTGTCTCAATAGACAGAGTATTGCATGAGGGACAGTTTTTAATGCAGATGAGACAATCTGTCTTCACAAAGAATGTTCTCTTTGGGGAAAAAATAGGTTCCATTTCAACACTCCACAAGTGATAAGTGAAGCATTTCAAAAATAGAAGCTCCTAGATGTGTTGATGAGACAATATGTCATTGCAAAAAAAAAAAAAAAAAATCTGCTTGAAAAGGCTAAATTTCTCCCTGTCCCCACATGCCAGTTATTTAAATTTCTACAGCTGTGTAGAGCTAGCAAACCTTATGGTAGAGAAGGAAGAAGAGGTGTTCCTTCTCATCCAGTTATTGATATTTAGTGAAAAATATGCATTTCTAAAACTGCATTGAATATTTCTCATATAATAATATAAATCACACTTCATAAGGATGTGTGGGTCTTATATTATTTAAAGGAAAAAAGATTTAAGTCACCGTGCACAGATGTGCAAAACATAGATCTTGTGATCTTCACCTTGGTGAGACTATAAAGATATCAGACTTGGGATCAAGGAACTTGAACACAGTTACAGTTCTTTTGGTTTGTTTTGTTTTGCCTATGTAGTATATGGCAGAATTCTTGAAATGTCTTGTTAGTTTTCTCATTTAGGAATATTGGGAAGTTAAGAGTAAATTCTCCTTAAGCTTCATCTAGCTCTGAAAATTTCTGATCCTATGATATGCAAAAAATTTCCACGATAACCTCCTTTCTGTTTAAGGAAGTCTAACGGTCAGAGAGTTTTGCCCATGCTGTCCCCATTAATTTAAATGCCCTGCTTATACTCTTGATGTGCTTACAGTCTAGTTAAACTTCATGTGTCACATCTGTATGGAAGTACTCTGTCAATGTAAAATAGAGAGCCAACAGGAATTTGCTATATGGCTCAGAAAACTCAAACAGGGGCTCTGTATCAACCTAGAGGGGTGGGATGGGGAGGGAGATGGGAGGGAGGTTCAAAAGGGAAGGGATGTATGTATACCTATGGCTGGTTCATGTTGAGGTTCGACAGAAAACAGCAAAATTCTGTAAATCAATTATCCTTCAACAGAAAACAAATACATTTTTAAAACTTATTGATGATCAATTTTATTAGCATAAGTTTCCATTGCGTTTCAGTTCAGTTCAGTTCAGTCTCTCAGTTGTGTCCTACTCTTTGCGACCCCATGAATCGCAGCACACCAGGCCTCCCTGTCCATCACCAACTCCTAGAGTTCACTCAGACTCGCGTCCATCGAGTCAGTGATGCCATCCAGCCATCTCATCCTCGGTCGTCCCCTTCTCCTCCTGCCCCCAATCCCTCCAAGCATCAGAGTCTTTTCCAATGAGTCAACTCTTCACACGAGGTGGCCAAAGTACTGGAGTTTCAGCTTTAGCATCATTCCTTCCAAAGAACACCCAGGGCTGATCTCCTTCAGAATGGACTAGTTGGATCTCCTTGCAGTTACACTCATCTAAAAAGTGCTTAAAAAAATAAAACAGGTTCCAAATGAAAATGTTAGAATAAAACCTGTGGACCTATTTTTGGCCATATGAGGAGGGACATGGAGTTTCCAATAAAATGTCATGGGCAAAAATATCTATTTCTATTCTCTCCATTTCACCTAGGAAACACTGAATAAATCTGGACTGTGCTTCATTACGGACATCTGAAGAGGTGGAATAAATATTTTAGCCTTACTTTTGAATTCTTCCTCAGCCAGAGTTTTTATTTTTTATTTTTCCAGCTCTGCATGTTATCATACTAAAAATCTGTTTAGATAAATAAAACTTTGGTCATAATATTTCCCCTTACAGCCTCTACAATGTTCTCTGTTGGTATTTATTATTTATTTTGGTACAAAATTCCCAAACTAATCTTATATATTACTTTGTAATAACCTTTCACATGCCACAGATATTTCTATTTGTGAGTTCTTATGAGATCATATTTATTTG
Source organism: Oryx dammah (assembly GCF_014754425.2). Taxonomy (NCBI): domain Eukaryota; kingdom Metazoa; phylum Chordata; class Mammalia; order Artiodactyla; family Bovidae; genus Oryx; species Oryx dammah. The sequence continues at coordinate 9,454,026 of NW_024070187.1, forward strand.
TGTATGTTTTTATATATCATTTCATGTATATTGATTTTAATTGTTTTTCTTCTCTTTCTGCTTTGAATTGTTATTTTAATTTTTTGGATGTTATAAATTTTCTGACATACCTACTTAATACTCAGATCAATCTTTTTGAGGGTTTTCTTTGTTTTTAGTTAAATGATCAGATCCCTCACTCAATGCAATTTTAATAGCTTAAAGAAATAATCAGAAATGGCAGTACTGTGGGCAACATTCTTCCCAAATTAAAAAAATAATAATAATGCATATCAGTTGCTATTCTTTCTTTTTACTATGTTTCCTTGTTAATTTCTTTAAATATTTAAAAAAATATGGGTGATTAAATCCATCTACTTGTGTTATCATCATGACGTGTACATCACTATTTGTACTCTTAAATCTCAAATGTGGAAAGTAAAACATGTCATTTAAATCACATACAGATCATATAAAATGCCAGGCTTGAAATAAATATGTCACTTTCTTCATGAGACAATGATTTATTCTTGATTTTAAAGATGTTTAACAAATCAATAGCTTTCTTATTTTTACTGTCACCTGGAGGTGCTACATTAATACTGCTTTCATTGATTTACTTGTCCTGACACCTCAGAGCTAATGCAGAAAAACAACCTGTTTCTTGTCTAATGTATTACTGATTGTGTGTAGTCACCCATTAGAGATCAATACATTGATACAACAATGTCTCTATTTATTTCTGCTACTTAGGTACATATAAAAACAATGGTTCACTTGAATATCTGCAGATAAAAGTTCCCTGAAATTTTGATGAAAAAGCATGTGAAGAGTTTAATATACTTCCTTTGTGAACTTGGTTAAATCAATATTTTACAATATCAGTTGCTTCATAATTTCTGATATTCTAAATTCTCTTACATTTTAGGTTTTCATTCCTATAAAAGTATCTACTATTACATGTATGATAATCTTAAAATTCAACTATTCAAAATTAGGTGAAAGCATTGTTAAAACTCGAACTTTACATAATAAAGGAACCTGAAAGAATACAAAGCCATAGAATTATTAAATCAGTTCCCTTTTACATTAGCTTAATTATACTTTCAAGTATACTAAAAACTCATAATCCAGTTTTCAAGTTTCATTGAAGTATTAGGCTCTCAAAGAATCTGTATTTAGTTTGATATCAATGTATTTGTTTAAAATGTAGATAACTCAAGCTTATTTTAATGTGTTTAGACTTATTAGTCAGTTGTTTATTTGTTTGGCAATTTTGATAACAGATTATTAAAACTCAGATAATTTATTGATACATATTTCTAATCTGGGCTTCCCACGTGGCTCAGTGGTAAAGAATCTGCCTGCCAATGCAGCAGACACAAGAGACACATTAGCACATCACTCATTTTCAGAGAAATGCAAATCAAAACCACAATGAGGTACCATTTCACACCAGTCAGAATGGCTGCGATCCAAAAGTCTACAAGCAATAAATGCTGGATAGGGTGTGGAGAAAAGGGAACCCTCTTACACTGTTGGTGGGAATGCAAACTAGTACAGCCACTATGGAGAACAGTGTGGAGACTCCTTAAAAAATTGCAAATAGAGCTGCCTTATGACCCAGCAATCCCACTGCTGGGCATACACACCAAGGAAACCAGAATTGAAAGAGACACATGTACCCCAATGTTCATTGCAGCACTGTTTATAATAGCCAGGACATAGAAACAACCTAGATGTCCATCAGCAGACGAATGGATAAGAAAGCTGTGGTACATATACACAATGGAGTATTACTCAGCCATTAAAATGAGTACATTTGAATCAGTTCTAATGAGGTGGATGAAACTGGAGCCGATTATACAGAGTGAAGTAAGCCAGAAAGACAAACACCAATACAGTATACTAACACATATATATGGAATTTAGAAAGATGGTAATGATAACCCTGTATATGAGACAGCAAAAGAGACACGGATGTATAGAACAGTCTTTTGGACTCTGGGAGAGGGAGAGGGTGGGATGATTTGGGAGAATGGCATTGAAACATGTATAATATCATATATGAAACGAATTATCAGTCCAGGTTCGATGCATGATACTGGATGCTTGGGGTTGGTGCACTGAGACGACCCAGAGGGATGGTACAGGGTGGGAGGAGGGAGGGGTGTTCAGGATGGGGAACACGTGTATACCTGTGGCAGATTCATGTTGAAGTATGGTAAAACCAATACAATATTGTAAAGTAATTAGCCTTCAATTAAAACAAATAAATTTATACTTAAAAAATAATAAATCAAATTAAATATCAAAAAAAGAGAGACATTAGCACATTTCTAATCCAGATTAGTAAAAAAGATAATTTGTGGCAAATTTAGCATCTTTCCAAACACATAATTCCACATATTTCAGAATTAATAATTGAAATGTCAGGCTGTTAGGTTGTGGTCACTCCATAGATTACTGAAACTTTGGGAAAAGACTCATTTTCTGCCTGTCATCCTTTCAATCAAATCACAAAAGCTTTGATAAATTGTCACAAACTTTTATTCATTAAATTACCCTTTTCATAATTAACTATATTCATCTTTAGAGTCATGGCTTCTTAATTTTCAATTTGTGCCTATTAACTATAGTAGAAGAACAGTCATTAAACAAACATTTGCTGAGTAAATGAATACATATTTATTATGTGTCAGAACTATACCAGGAATTTTGAAAAATATCATATCATATAATCTCATAATAATTCCATGATTGAAATAGGTTACTTGTTCTACTGATCTTGTGAAAGTGAAAGGGTCAGTTGCTCAGTCGCGTCTGAGTCTTTGGGACCCATGGACTGTTGCCTGTTAGGCTTCTCTGTCCATGCAATTCTACAGGCAAGAATACTGGAGTGGGTAGCCATTCCCTTCCCCAGGAGATCTTCCCAACCCAGGGATCAAACCCAGGCCTCCTGGACTGCAGGCAGATTCTTTACCACTGAGCCACCAGGGAACCCTCTATTGAGCTAATGAGACAGCAAAGAATTTTTCAAGGTTCATACAATGTTAGAGCTGGGATTTACACTTTAAATGTTCTGACTGTAGAGTCAGTGATCTTTGTTTCCATATAATAACACTGATCTGAACTGTTGCCCTACCTTCATATTTCATTTAACATCACCCAGGAAAGTGTGTATATACTTACACACTATACAAACACAGTATTTCAAAGAATAGACACAATTAAAAATATTTTTTGAATTTAAAACATATATATTATATATTACCTATTTTTTGTATAAATTAGTTTGATTCAGGATAGCATATTTTTTGCATGGTAATAAAATTATTTAGTACAAGAATGTATCCAATACTATTTCTTTTGTATTTCAGTAATTGACATTTTGCTAACTAGAATAAAACTACCAAATGTTACTATAAATGAAAAGAGATGCAGAGGTTCTTACAAAACATCAAATCAAATACAATAATGTTTAAAAGGATAAGATATAGTGACTATGTGAAGTTTGCTTCAAGATTAGGAGACTGGTTCAACATTAACGAATAAATAAATGCAACTTGTGAGGTTAGTAGACTGTATGAGAAAAATCATAAGATGCACAGAAAGTAGTCAGCAAAATTGAACACCTATTTGTGATTAAAAACTCCCAAAATTCTAGAATAGAACTCCCTTACCATAAAAATAGGCTATGAAGATGAACACGTTAGTTACTCAGTCATGTCCAACTCTTTGCAATCCCATGGCCTGTAACCCAACAGGCACTCTATCCATGGAATTCTCCAGGCAAGAATACTGGAGTGGATTGTCATTTCCTTCTCCAGAAGATCTTTCTGACCCAGGGATCAAACCCAAATCTCCTGCATTGCAGGCATATTCTTTACCTTTTGAGCTACTTGGGGAGGCCCTAAAACAGGCTATAAACAGAACTTATAGGTATGTGATATAGAATGGTGAGAGACCACTGCTTCAGCTGCTGCTGTGTCTTCCAACTCTTTGCAACTACAAGGACTGTAGGCCACCAAGCTCCTCTGCCCATGGGACCTTCCAGGCATAAATACTGGAGTGGGTTACCATTTCCTTCTCCAGGGGATCTTCCTGACCCAGGGATTAAAAATGCATTTCCTGCTTGGCAGGCAGATTCTTTACCACTGAGCCACCAGAAAAGACTGAGAAACTACTACTTTCCCTCTAAGATCAGGACCAAGGAAAGATGTGTTCATCTCCAACTTCTGTTCAACACCATATTAGAAGATCTAAGTTCTAACTCCCCTTAGGGAATAAAGGAAGAGAAAGAAAGAAAAGGATGCAAATAAGAAAGAAAATTGTGTTCATCTTCAGATGAAATGATTTTCAATACATTTTCAGTGATCTGGAGTAGAAAATGTCAAAGAACATACAAAAAGGAAACAAACAAAAAAGCAAGTCTCTAAGTAATAAGCTTATTTGGCAAGGTTGCAGAATATGTTAATGTACAAGAATGAATTGGTTTTCTATACCCAAGCAATAAACTACTGAATCTGCAACTTAAAAAAATAACATTCCAAATAGCACTACAATCATGAAGCATTTGTGTACAAACCTAAGAAGTATGCATAGGAACTATACATGGAAAACTACAAATTACTGGAAAAAACATAAAGATCCAAATTAATGGAGGAATATTTTGTATAGATTGGAAACATAAGATTGGAAGCCTTGCTGCGATCCAAAAGTCTACAAGCAATAAATGCTGGATAGGGTGTGGAGAAAAGGGAACCCTCTTACACTGTTGGTGGGAATGCAAACTAGTACAGCCACTATGGAGAACAGTGTGGAGACTCCTTAAAAAATTGCAAATAGAGCTGCCTTATGACCCAGCAATCCCACTGCTGGGCATACACACCAAGGAAACCAGAATTGAAAGAGACACATGTACCCCAATGTTCATTGCAGCACTGTTTATAATAGCCAGGACATGGAAACAACCTAGATGTTCATCCGCAGATGAATGGATAAGAAAGCTGTGGTACATATACACAATGGAGTATTACTCAGCCATTAAAAAGAATATATTTGAATCAGTTCTAATGAGATGGATGAAACTGGAGCCGATTATACAGACTGAAGTAAGCCAGAAAGAGAAACACCAATACAGTATACTGACACATATATACGGAATTTAGAAAGATGGTAATGATGACCCTTTATGCAAGACAGCAAAAGAGACACAAATGTATAGAATGGACATTTGGACTCTGAGGGGGAGAGAGAGGGTGGGATGATTTGGGAGAAGGCCTTTGAAACATCTATACTATCATGTAAGAAACGAAGTGCCAGTCTATGTTCGATACAGGATACAGGATGCTTCGGGCTGGTGCATGGGGATGATCCAGAGAGATGATATGGGGTGGGAGGTTGGAGGGGGATTCAGGATTGGGAGCTTGTATACACCCGTGGTGGATTCATGTCAATGTATGGCAAAACCAATACAGTATTGTAAAGTAAAATAAAGTAAAAATAAAATTAAAAAAAAATATATATATATGGCAAAATGAATAAGTAGACATGAAGAATGGGGGAATTTAAATGCTTCTGACCAGCTGAAGCAACTGAGATATTCTTAATTATTTAATTTTGCTTTTTATTTTGTAGATGTTTTCTAAATTAAAATATTAACATTCAAAAAGAAAAAAAAAAAAGATTGGACGCCTTGGTATTGTTAGATGTCATTTCCTCCCAAGTTGATCTATTAATTCAAGACAATTTCAATCAAAATACCAGGAGAATATTTTGTAGATATCCACAGACTGACTGTAAGATGTATATGGAAAAACAAAGGACACAATATAGTCAATATTACATAAAAGAAGAAACAAATTGGAGAATTTCCTATCCAATTTCAAGACTATAGAACAATTGAAATCAAAAGCACATGATGATGGTAAGATAATAAAAAAGAGATTAATAAAACATGATTGAGTGCCCAGATATAGACCTACATAAACACAGTCAACTGATTTTTGACAAAAGACAAAGGGATTCAATTGAGAGAGTTTTCAACAGATAGAGCTAGAACAACTGGATGCCTATATATAACAACTGAACTTAGACACAGGCCTCTCACCTTATATAAAAACTAACTTAAACTGTGTTATAGTCCAAAGCTCAAAATGTAAAACCATGAACTTCTGGACAAAAGAACTGAGGAAAATATGCATGATTTTTGGTTGGCTAGTGAGGTTTCGCACAATATCATCCAAGAAGGAAAATGTGGTAAGTTGAACTTCATTAAAAATAAAATTGAATTAGGCCTTCTTTGGGCTTCTCTTGTGGCTCAGATCGTAAAGAATCTGCCTGCAATGTGGAAAACCCGGGTTCAATCCCTAGTTCAGGAAGATCCCACGGACAAGGGGCCTTCTTTAGCCGTCTGAAGATCGTTCTTTCATTCTTGAGGGTCTAGACAAATAACATTTCTACCAGAATTGGGTTGCTGTAGTTTTCCACTGACTTCTCTGCAACCCCATAGCCTGCCAGGCTCCTCTGTCCATGGAATTCTCCAGGCAAGAATACTGGAGGGGGTAGCCATTCTCTCCTCCAGGGGATCTTCCAACCAAGGGGTCAAACCTGGGTCTCCTACACTGCAGGCAGATTCTTTATCATCTGAGCCACCAGGGAACATAAAGTGATAGTAAGATACACTTTAGGGGATTTCAATAACACAGGTATACACTTCCTTACCTTCACTGTGGAGTAGCAGCCCAATTACCACTTGGAAGGCAATATTAATTATACAGATTTTTTGCAAACTTATCTAGAGGCGTGTGGCATCTAATATTGCCTTGTGGTAGCCTTAACTTCCAGTTTATTGGAATAATTGGTATGTTTCTTCATGGAGATATTTCTCCCTTTGGGACTAAGACCTTTATGCCAGTCGAGCATAAGGTCACAGTGACAGAAAGCAAAAATTTTGGTAGTGAGTTATTATGCATAAGAGAGAATGATGGCACTCTTATTCTCACACTGAACCTCCGTATCTTGGCAATGGGAGAAACAGTACCATATATTGGACTCTGCTTGAGAAACTATATAGCCTTCTGATAAAACTGCCCCAGCCTTGCAAGATATTGCCCTCTAGCTACTAGTGTAAATGAGTCTTCAAAAAACTATCAAGCCAGTTGCTTGAGGATAGTGGGTTACATGGCAAGACCAATGAATTACATGAGTATGGGTCCATTCCCATACTTCATTACCTTTGAAGTGAGGTTTACATTAAAAGCCAGTCTGTGTAGTATATTAGAATATAAGATATTGTGTAATCCCATGTATAGCAGTTTTGGTAGAGGTATTGCAAGTAAGAAAGGCAAATCTATATCCAGAGTAAATATCTATTCCATTAAGAACAAAAGACCTCCTATGACAGAAGCAGTTCAATGTAATCAACTTGCCACTAGGTAACAGGGTGATTATCCTGGCAAATGGTGTCAAATCTAGAACTGTGTTGATTTCTGATGTTGGAATATTGGACTTCAGCAGTAACTGTGGACAGGCACACAGAAGTCTAGTTCCTGAGCCTATGCATAACCTCCATCCCTGACACCATGGCCAACTTTGTCACATGAACAATGACAAGTGTGCCTGGGGAAAGAACCCAAGGGTATCCACAGAACAAATCATCCTATCTATTTTATGATTAAAACCTTCCTCTGCTGAGCTTCAGTTCAGTCGCTCAGTCATGTCTGATTCTTTGTGACCCCACGGACTTCAGGACACCAAGCTTCTCTGTCCATAACGAATTCCTGGAGCCTACTCAAACTCATATGCATAGAGTCAGTGATGCCATATAACCATCCAATCCACTGTCATCCCCTTCTCATTCAGCTTTCAATCTTTCCCATCATCAGGGTCTTTTCAAATGAGTCAGTTCTTCACTTCAGGTGGCCAAAGTATTGGAGTTTCAGCTTTAGCATCAGTCTTTCCAATGAACACCCAAGACTGATCTCCTTTAGGATGGACTGGTTGGACCTCCTTGCAATCCAAGGGACTCTCAAGAGTCTTCTTCAACACCACAGTTCAAAAGCATCAATTCTTTGGTGCTCAGCTTTCTTTATAATCCAACTCTCACATCCATACATGATTACTGGAAAAAAACACAGATTTGACTAGATGGACGTTTGTTGGTAAAGTAATGTCTCTGCTTTTTAATATTATGTCTAGGTTTGTCATAGCTTTTCTTCCAAGGAGCAAGCATCTTTTAATTCCATGGCTGCAATCACAATCTGCAGTGATTTTGGAGCCCCCCAAAATAAAGTCTGTCACTTTTTCCATTGCTTTCCCTATATATTTGTCCATGAAGTGGTGGGACTTGATGCCATGATCTTAGTTTTCTGAATGTTGAGTTTTAAGCCAACTTTTGAAATCTCCTCTTTCACTTTCATCAAGAGGCTCTTTAGTTCTTATTCACTTTCTGCCATAAGGGGGGGGTGTCATCTGCATATCTGAGGTTATTGATATTTCTTCTGGTAATTTTGATTATAGCTTGTGCTTAATCCAGCCCAGCATTTCTCATGATGTACTCTGCATATACATTAAATAATCAGGTTGACAATATACAGCTATGACATACTCATTTCCTGATTTGGAACCAGTCTGTTGTTCCATGTCCAGTTCTGTTTCTTCTTCACCTGCATACAAATTTCTCTGGAGGCAGGGAAGGTGGTCTGGTATTCCCATCTCTTTCAGAATTTTCCACAATTTATTGTGATCCACAAAAAGCTTTTGGCATAGTCAACAAAGCAGAAGTAGTTGCTTCTCTGGAACTCTCTTGGTTTTTTGATGATCCAACAGATGTTGGCAATTTGATTTCTGGTTCCTCTGGCTCTTCTAAATCCAGCTTGGACATCTGGAAGTTCATGGTTCACATACTGTTGAAGCTTGTCCTAGAGCATTTTGAGCATTATTTTACTAGCATGTGAGATGAGTGCAATTGTGCAGTAGTTTGAGGATTCTTTGGCATAGCCTTTCTTTGGGACTGGAATGCAAACAGATCTTTTCCAGCCCTTGGTTGAGTATGCCAGGTTTGCTGGCATATTGAGTGTAGCATTTTCACAGCATCATCTTTCAGGATTTGAAATAGCTCAACTGGAATTCCGTCACCTTCTCTAGCTTTGTTCATAGTGATGCTTCCTGAGACCCACTTGACTTCACATTCCAGGATGTTTGTCTCTAGGTGAGTGATCATGCCATCGTGGTTATCTGGGTCATGAAGATGTTTTTTGTATAGTTCTTCTGTGTATTCTTGCTACCTTTTCTTAATATCTTCTGCTTCTGTTAGGTCCATACCATTTCTGTCCTTTATTGGGCCCATCTTTGCATGAAATATTCCCTTGATACCTCTGATTTTCTTGAAGAGATCTCTAGTCTTCCCCATTCTATTCTTTTCCTCCATTTCTTTGCAATGATCATGGAGGAAGGCTTTCTTATCTCTCCTTGCTATTCTTTGGAAGTCTGCATTCAAATAGGTATATCATTCCTTTTCTCCTTTGCTTTTTACGTCTCTTCTTTTCACAGCTATTTGTAAGGCCTCCTCAGACAACCATTTTCCTTTTTTGCATTTCTTTTGCTTGGGGATGTTCTTGATCCTTGCCTACTGTACAATGTCATGAACCTCTGGCCTTAGTTCTTCAGGCACTCTCTATCAGATCTAATCCCTTGAATCTATGTGTCCTTTCCACTGTATAATTGTAATGGATTTGATTTAGGTTATAACTGAATGATTTATTGGTTTTCTCTACTTTCTTCAATTTCAGTATGAGTTAGGCAATAAGGAGTTCATGATCTGAGACACAGTCAGCTCCCAGTCTTGTTTTAGTTGACTGTATAGAACTTCTCCTTCTTTGGCTGCAAAGGATATCAGTCTGAGTTCAGTTTTGACCATCTGGTGATGTCCATGTATAGGATCTTCTCTTGTGTTGTTAGAAGAGGGTGTTTGCTATGACCAGTGCGTTTTCTTGGAAAAATTCTGTTAGCCTTTGACCTGCTTCATTTTGTATTCCAAGACCAAATTTGCCTGTTATTCTGGGTATCTCTTGACTTCCTACTTTTGCATTTCAGTCCCCTATAATGAAAAGGACATCTTTTTTGGGTGTTAATTATAGAAAGTCTTGTAGGTCTTCACAGAACCATTCAACTTCAGCTTCATCAGCATTACTGATCAGGGCATAGACTTGGATTACCATGATATTGAATGGTTTGCCTTGGAAATGAACAGAGATCATTCTGTTGTTTTTGAGACTGCATCCAAGTACTGCATTTGAGCTTATCTACTGCTGGACAATGAGAGGGGACAAAACATTTTCTTTTGCCACTTAGAGAGGTCTACCTATACAACTATTCCCCAGAATTATTTGTTACCAAATATTCAGTCACATTCTTTCTAAGTCTCTGACCATCCAGTTGAAACAGTGATCACAGTCCATGAAATGGTATTTAATCACACATCTGCCAGTTTTCCTTTCAGGCAAAGTAAACTGTCTATATGTTTATCATCTCTGAGATTGTAGTTTTCATGTTTAGATGTTTGATTGGTTTGATTCTAACTACATTATGAAGGTAAAGCCAACAGAATGTATTGATGAGTTCAATATGGTGTGAGAGAAAAGTCAATGAGGTATATTTTTTGTAACAGAGATAGTGAAGTAGATTAAAGGGAAGCTTTTTGCAAAAAACTGTTTTTTTTATTAGAAGACTGATAATCATAGTTAGACTTTTTTCCTTTTTCTTTTTCAGGTATCTACTAGACACTCAGAGAATCAAACATCAAGAAAGTGTTAAAGAAAATGTTTGAGCTTGGAATAATTATAATAACATGGACATACAGTGTTTAAAGTCTTGAGCTAGAATAACATCATCAAGTGATTAAATATACATAGAAAACAGCAGCAGAGACTTAATACTTATGTTGACAAGAAGAGGAGAAAATAGTACAGGAGACTGTAAAAGAGTAGAGTCTGTGATAAGAAGAAACCAAGAAAATGCTGGCATCTAATAAGCAAAGATAAAATATAATAGAGGGAGTGAATTTTCCTGCTACTTTCAGAAGTACCCTCAGGATTGAAATTTTGCCACTGCATTTGGCAATGCACAAGTCAGTTATTATCTTGGCTTTAGAGTTTCTGTTAATTAGTTGTAAGGAAAGCCTGTTTAGAGTAGACCTCAGAAAAAAATGGGTGAAAAGGAATTGGAGTCAATGCCTATAGCAAAGATGTTTGAGTTTTGTAACATAAGGGCCAAAGAAATAGAGTTGTACGTAAAGAGGAGATAGTGTCAAGAGTAGTTTAAGATTATGAGAGAAAAAAAAAAGAAAGAAAGAAACATTAATCCTGATAGGAATGCTCCAGTAGACATAAAACACTCAAAGTACCAACAACCTAATGACAGAGGAGACAAAGATGGTAAATTTTGGTATGCCAATTTGATTAGACAAGAAGTGGAATTGTATGTATGCATGGAAACACTTCATTGACTACTGTAAAGCCTTTGTGTGAATCACACCAAAATGTGGAAAATTCTTCAAGAGATGGGAATACCAGATCACCTTGCTTGCAACCTGTGAAACCTGTATGCAGGTCAAGAAGGAGCAATTTGAACCGGACTTGGAACAAAAGACTGACTCAAAATTGAGAAAAGAGTACATCAAGGCTGTATATTGTCACCCTGCTTATTTAACTTATACTCAGAGTACATCATGAGAAACGCTGAGCTGGATGAAGCACAAGCTGGAATGCAGATTGTCAGAAGAAATATCAATAACCTCAGATATGCAGATGACACCATCCTTATGGCAAAAATCAAAGAGGAACTAAAGAACCTCTTGATGAAGGTGAAAGAGAAGAGTGAAAACACTGCCTTAAAATTCAACATTCAAAAAACTAAGATCTTGGCATCCAGTACATCACTTTATGGCAAACAGATGGAGAAACAAAAGAAATAGTGACAGACTTTATTTTCTTGGGCCCCAAAATCACTGTAGACAGTGACTGCAACTATAAAATGAAAAGACGCTTCCTTCTTAGAAGGAAAGCTATGACAAACCTAGATAGCATATTAAAATAAAAAAAAAAGGAAGAAAGTAGAGACATCACTCTGCCAACAAAGGTCCATATAGGCAAAGCAAAGGTTTTTACATTAGTCATGTGTGGATGTAAGGGCTGGATCATAAAGAAGGCTGAGCACTGAAGAATTGATGCTTTCAATGTGGTGTTGGATAAGACTCTCAAGAGTCACTTGGACTGCAAAGAGATCCAATCAGCCAATCCTAAAGAAAATCAGTCCTAAATATTCATTGGAAGGACTGATGCTGAAGCTGAAGTTCCAAGACTCTGGCCACCTGATGCAAAGAACTGACTTATTGGAAAAGACCCTGATGCTGGGAAAGATTGAAGGCAGAAGGAGAAAGGGACAACAGAGGATGAGATGGTTAGATGGCATCACCAACTTAGTGGACATGAGTTTGAGCAATCATCTCCGGGAGATGGTGAAAAACAGAGAAGCCTGGCATGCTGCAGTCCATGGGGTCACAAAGAGTCAGACACAATTGAGCAAATTAACAACAACAAAAATGCAAACCCTGTACAGGGGAATGGTAGAAAATATTGCCATACATTTAAGAGAAAATAAGTGGTCTATATTTGTTCTTCTTTATTATTAAGGCCTATCCACTCCAGTATTATTGCCCGGAAAATCCCAGGGACAGAAGAGCCTGGTGGGCTACTGTTCATAGGGTTGCAAAAGAGTCAGACAAAACTTAGTGACTACAAAACAACAACAACAACAACATTATTAAACTGTAGCCTTAAATATTTTAAGACTATGTTGCCACATTTACATTTATTCTTTATCACAATATTGTGTGAACTATTATTTTATTACAGATTATATTATACTTTATAAAGATATTTTTCTGTCTTTTAATTCTCCTATTTTATGATATTGAAGTCTGTAACTTAGCTTTCTTTTAGGTCATATGTCTCTGTTATATCTTGTTCATTCCTTCATATTTGAACCCCTCTAAATCTTTTAAGAGTTTCCCTCATGGCTCAAGTGGTAAATAATTTGCCTGCAATGCATGAGATCCAGGTTCAATCCCTGGGTGAAGAAGATCCCCTGGAGAAGTAAATGGCTACACACTACAGTATTCTTGCTACAATCCCACAGACAGAGGAGCCTGGCAGGCTACAGTCCATGGGGTTGCTGAGTGACTAACATACACAAATTTTTTAAGTTTAAATGATTCTTTATTGCTGCAGTAACTTCTTAAATCATCAGTCTGAAATTTCTGTTTAATTAGTGAGTTTTATCACATCAATATTTATTATGCAGTGCAGTGCTAAGTTGCTTCAGTCATGTCATACTCTGCCACCCCATGGACTGTAGTCCGTCAGGCTCCTCTGTCCATGGGATTCTCCAGGCAAGAATATTGGAGTCGGTTGCTGTGCCCTTCTCCAGCAAATCTTCTTGACCCAGAGATGGATACTGCTCAGGGATCAAATCTGTGTCTCTCATTGCCAGCATTGCAGGAGGACTAAACAGCTGAGCCACTGGGGAAACCCACACAAAACAATCTCTTTGAGCTATTTTGCAGATTCTAAAACCACCTCCAGGTGGTAAAAGCTAATGATTACCTACAGTTTGCTACCCACAAATACACAGACCCCAGACCATAATAGCCAAATAAAATTTATTTCCCTTAAAACTTTGTTTCAACATCTATTTCCATACTGATTCACATTATAGCCAAAGCAGTAACTCTGTAGAGTTCTACTCTGCTGCACACATAAAAGCTGTCATGTAGATTTCTCACCTCAACACTCTGAATTTCTCAATGAGTTAACCAACTCATTTGCTAATTAAGTAACTTATATACTTTATTTTTATGAAATTGTTAAGCTATAAAAACAAGTGTTTTACTGATAATTATTTTCCAAACCTGTTTTTGTTTGTTTTTGTTTTTAGTGTAAAAAGGACTTAGATTGAATTGCAACTATATTTGTGTGACTTAATTCACCAGTTATAACTTTGCTAGTAGTCAGGGGACTTCTACAATAAATAAAAGGATGAGCTATGTATCTCATATTATGGCTGTAAATTCTCACAAAGGCAACATTTCACTGCCATATGAGCTGAATACCAGAAAAGTTTCCATGTGATAAATTTATCAATGTCTTAACTCCCTGTTGAAATATGGTTGCTGTTGCCCTTAAAAATGTGAATCAGTCAATGCTGCTAATTCACAACTTATCACTGGACAATCTTTTAATTTATACTTGAGGCATTGATTAAGCTTCAAAATTATTTAGTCTTCTCGGATTATTGTTGTCAGAATCTTTTTGTTTACTAAGTTTTAGAAATAAGAACTTACACATATACATCTTATTTGGTATATTCTTTCAGTCATAATTGCTTTCTATTTGAGATTACTAACACTAAATAATCACTAAAAAATTAATCAATAATTGTTAAATAGCCAATACATGACCCTTATATCAATTTGCTGTGGTTACTTGTAATCAGTGTTAAGATACACATTAATAGTTTGATGTGTAAAATAAATACTCTGCTTAAATATTCAAACTTTATAAGGAAAATATATGTAAGTGCACTGGAAATTGTTTGCCACAGACTCTAGAGTACATATCTGTGTACAGTATCAGAACTGACTACTCTGACAGCTACATATTAAGAAAACAGAAATTTATAGATATACTTAACATTTTCAAACACAAGTATAGAAATGCTGGGATTGTTTCTGCTTTTACAAAGAGCTGATCAGAATGAGCCTTATGCTAATCTAGTAACTTTTCCTGTGATTATTTGCATAGAGTAAAGATTTTGGAATAAACAAAACAAAAAAAAAAGGTATTAATATATCTGTCTGTATACACTATTTCGTCTTGGAAAAACAAAATCTTGGATGGATATCATTGCTTTTACATAACAGAAAATATCAATATAAAATCCTTTATCATATATGCATCCAAATGTTAGATTAGATTTACCATTTTAACATTACATAATTTTCTTCCACTTATTCAGAGCTTCTCCAGGGTAAAAATAACATTTTGGTAAATCATTAATCTTGTGAAGGCTATATTATTTTTAGACCACTAATGTGTCATCCTATCTTTTTTAAAGCAAATATTTTAAGGATGAGCTCAATTCCGGTATGGTTCACTGAGTTATTGCCTATAAACTATATAAGTTCACCATCAATTATTACTTAATAAAATGACATGGTAACTATCCTGTGCTAACTAGTATTATTTTTGTTAAGAAACAAGATTAAATTGTATATATTTAAAGAACAAGGTATGAGCAAAATGTTATATAAGAAATTGAAATTGAATTTTAATGAAATCTAAATACATTAAATATGAAAAACATTTTTCCTGTAATTCCATTGTATATACACAGAATCTAATTTTTTAATTATTAATTTTAAAAGAATTTAATTTATTAATTTTAAAATATTTAACATAGAAACAAACACGAAAACTAACTCTGACTCATGTTTCACATTTATTTTGTTTTATATCTTAAACACTTTTGTAGTCAAACTGAAATTTTAAAAAATTTGGGGTGGTCCTGAATATATTGTTGTTCTTTTGGGCGGGGTTGGGGGGGCGTGTTAATTCTAGAAGGTCTTGTAGGTCTTCAACATCAGCTTCTTCAGCATTAGTGGTTGGGGCATAGACTTTGATTATTGTGACATTGAATGATTTGCCTTGGAAACAAACAGAGATCATTCTATCATTTTTGATATTGCACCCAAGTACTGCATTTCAGACTTTGTTAACTATGAGGCCTACTCCATTTCTTCTAAGGGATTCTTGCCCACAGTGGTAAATATAATGGTCATCTGAAATAAATTTGCCTATTCCAGTCCATTTTAGTTCACTGATTCCTAAAGTCAATGGCTACTCTTGCCATCTCCTGTTTGACCATTTCCAATTTACCTTGATTTATGGACCTAACATTCCAGGTTCCTATGCAATATTGTTCTTTACATCATCACACTTTACTTCTATCACCAGTCACAACCAAAACTGAGGAGTTGTTTTCCCTTTGGCTCTGTCTCTTCATTGTTTCTGGAGTTATTTCTCCACTCTTCTCCAGTAGCATATTGGGACCTACCGACCTGGGGAGTTCCTCTTTCAGTGGCCTTTTTGCCTTTTCATACTGTTCATGGGGTTCTCAAGGCAAGAATGCTGAAGTGGTTTGCCATTGTCTTCTCCAGTGGACCACGTTTTTGTCAGACCTCTTCACCATGACCCTTCCATCTTGGGTGGCCCTACACAGCATGGCTCATAGTTTCATTGAGTTAAATAAGGCTTTGGTCTGTATGGTCAGTTTGATTAGTTTTCTGTGATTGTGGTTTTCATTCTGTCTGCCCTCTGATTAATAAGGATAAGGGGTTTATGGAAGCTTCCTGATGGGAGAGACTGACTGTGGGGGAAACTGGGTCTTGTTCTGATATGCAGGGCCATGCTCAGTAAATCTTTAATCCTAGACAACCTAAACACCATATTAAGAAGTAGAGACATTACTTTGCTGACAGGGATCTGTGTAGTCAAACCTATTTTTTATTTAGTATTTATGTATGGATATGAGAGTTGGACCATAAAGAAAGCTGAGCGCTGAAGAACTGATGATTTTGAGCTGTGTTGTTGGAGAAGACTCTCTAAAGTCTCTTGGACTGCAAGGAAATCAAACTAGTCAATCTTAAAGGAAGTCAGTCCTGAATATTCATTGGAAGAACTGATGATGAAGCTGAAGCTCCAAGACTTTGGTCACCTGATGAGAAGAACTGATTCATTGGAAAAGACCCTGATTCTGGAAAAGATTGAGGGCAGGAGGAGAAGGGGGTGACAGAATATGAGATGATTGGATGGGATCACCAACTCGATGGACATGAGTTTGAGCAATCTCTGGGAGCTGGTGATAGGCAGGGAAGCCTGGCATGCTGCAGTACATGGGATTACAGAGTTGGACAAGACTGAGTGACTAAACTAACTGAATATATTGTTGTTGTTGTTCAGTTGCAATGCTGTGTCCAATTCTTTGGAACCCCATGGGCTGTAGCACATCAGGCCTCCCTGTCCCTCACTATCTCCAGGAGTTTGTCCAAGTTCATGTCCATTGAATTGGTGATGCTATCCAACCATCTCATCCTCTTCCACTCTCTTTTCCTACTGCCTTCAGTCTTTCCCAGAATCAGGGTCTTTTCCAATGAATGGGCTCTTCACATCAGGTGGCCAAAGTATTGGAGCCTCAGCTTCAGTGAATATGCTACCACTGAGTGTTCAGAGTTGATTTCCTTTAGGATTGACTGGTTTGATCTCCTTGCTGGCCAAGGTAATCTAAAGAGTCTTCTCCTACACCACAATTCAAAACTATCAATTATTCAGCACTCAGCATTCTTTATGGTCCAACTCTCACATCTGTACATGACTACAGAGAAGACCAGAGCTCTGATTATATGGACCTTTGTTGGCAAAGTGATATCTTTGCTTTTTAGTATGCTGTCTAGGTTTGTCATAACTTTCCTTCCAAGAAGCAAGAGCCTCTTAAATTTCATGGCTGCAGTCACCATCCACAGTGATTTGGGAGCCTAAGAAGAGAAAATCTGTCACTGCTTCCAGTTTTTCCCCTTCTGTTTCCCATGAAGTGATAGGAAAGATATCATGATCTTAGGTTTTGAGTGCTGAGTTTCATGTCAGCTTTTTCACTCTTTCCCCTCATCAAAAGCCTCTTAGTTCCTCTTCACTTTCTGCCTTTAAAGTGGTATCATCTGCATATCTGAGGTTGTTAATACTTCTCCTGGCAATCTTGATTCCAGCTTGTAACTCAACCAGCCCAGCACTTCTCATGATGTGATATATATATAGTGTGTGTGTATATATATATAATGGATATATATATATATATTTATGTATATATTCAATATACATAGCCATAATTAGACAAATACTAAGTGTTTATTTAAATTCTTGTTCAAAATATTATCCACTTTAGTTTGAGGACAAAATTTTACTTTGAAATTTTAAGCTAATTATGATATTTGAAAATA
>NW_024070187.1:10072126-10222880 GCF_014754425.2 Oryx dammah
GACCCTGTAGACTGTGGCCTGCCAGGCTTCTCTTTCAGGGAGGGGGGCTCTCTGGGCAAGAATACTGGAGTGTATTTGGCCAATACTGGTTGCCATACCCTTCTAGAGCACTATATTTGCTGCTGTCATAGCTGCCAACTCCCCTGAGTACCTGGTGCTGCCAGAACCCCCATGACGGAAGCAGCTGCACCACCTCCACACCTGGACCTCACAGGGGAAATCCCAAGTCTTCCAGGGCAGCCTCAGGAGCAAACCCCAGGGGACGACCCACATGTAGAGGTGGAAATAAAACCACAGTTGAAACCCAGGGACAGTGTGACTAAGGAAGAAAACCCAAAACCTTCCCACCAGTTGTACAAGCTACAGATTAAATCCACATGATCAACTATGCAGCTTCTGTGTATATGGAATATATAAAAGGTAATTGAGAGCTCCAAGAAAAAAAAAAATTATCTAGTTCTAATAGCTGTGGACATTGGAGGCAAGAACACACAGGAGTAGGATCAGATTAAAATCTGAGCAGCCCCCACAGCAGAGATCAGCACAGTGTTGGAGGGCATCCTAGAGAGGTGAGGTAGACTATGACTACCAGCGTGGGAATTGACTCTGACAGCAGTGACTCAAGAAAAACATTTATTATTCTTATTTTTTGACTTGTTCTGTAGATTCTTCTAATTTTTTTTCTTTTTTTATCCATTTTTATCCCCTTCTGTTGTAGTTGTTAATTTTATTGGCACTATGAAATCCAAACCAACTGACCTGCCTCCTGAGAAATCTATATGCAGGTCAAGAAGCAACAGTTAGAACTGGACATGGAATGACAGACGGGTTCCAAATTAGGAAAGGAATATGTCAAAGATGCATACTGTCACCCTACTTATTTAACTTATATGCAGAGTACATCATGAGAAACGCTGGGCTGGATGAAGCACAAGCTGGAATCAAGATTTCCAGGAGATATATCAATGCCCTCCAATATGCAGATGACACCACCCTTATGGCAGAAAGCAAAGAAGAACTAAACAGCCTCTAAATGAAATTGAAAGAAGAGCATGAAAGAGTTGGCTTAAAATTCAACATTCAGGAAACTAAGATCACGGAATCCAGTCCCATTCCTTCATGGCAAATAGATGGGGAAACATTGGAAACAGTGACAGACTTTATCTTTGGGGGCTCCAAAATCACTGCAGATGGTGACTGCAGCCAACAAATTAAGATGCTTGCTTTTTGGAAGAAAAGTTATGGTCAACCTAGATAGCCTATTAAAAAGCAGAGACATTACTTTGCTGACAAAGGTCCATCTAGTCAAAACTATGGTTTTTCCAGTAATCATGTATGGATATGAGTTGAACTATAAAGAACACTGAGTGCCCAAGAATTTTTTTGAGCTGTGATGTTGGAGAAGACTCTTGAGAGACCCTTGGACTGCAAGGAGATCCAATCAGTCCATCCTAATGAAAATCAGTCCTGCATATTCATTGGAAGGACTGATGCTGAAGCTGAAACTCCAATATTTCGGCCACCTGATTTAAAGAACTGACTTGTTGGAAAAGACTCTAATTCTGGGACAGATTGAAGGCAGGAGGAGAAGGAGATGACAGAGGATGAGATGGTTGGATGGCATCACCGACATGAGTCTGAGTAAACTCCAGGAGTTGGTGATAGACAGGGAAGCCTGGCGTGCTGCAGTCCATGTGGTCACAAAGAGTTGGACGCGACTGAGTGACTGAACTGAACTGATGAAATCCAATTAAGATTTAGAGCCTTTTTTTTCTTTTTCCTCAGTCACATTTTTTTCTTGTTTTTATAAACCTCTTCCTCTACACTGGGCTTTTACAGTTCTTTGGAGCTTTCCTTTATTATTATTTTTCTTTTTTCTCTCTTTTTTTAATATATATTTTTACTTTATTTTACTTTACAATACTGTATTGGTTTTGCAATACATTGACATGAATCCACCACGGGTGGACATGAGTTCCCAAACATGAACCCCCCTCCCACCTCCCACCCCATATCATCTCTCTGGATCATCCTTATGAGCCAGCCCCAAGCTTCCTGAATCCTGCATCGAATATAGACTGGTGATTCATTTCTTACATGATAGTATACATGTTTCAATGCCATTCTCCCAAATCATCCCACCCTCTCCCTCTCCCTCAGAGTCCAAAAGTCTGCTCTACACATCTGTGTCTCTTTTGCTGTCTCGCATACAGAGTAATCATTACCATCTTTGTAAATTCCGTATATATGTGTTAGTATACTATATTGGTGTTTTTCTTTCTGGCTTACTTCACTCTGTATAATCGGCCCCAGTTTCATCCATCTCATTAGAACTGATTCAAATGTGTTCTTTCTAATGGCTAATAGTCCATTGTGTATATGTACCACAGCTTTCTTATGATGGACATCCTAGGTTGTTTCCATGTCCTGGCTATTAAAAACAGTGCTGCAATGAACATTGGGGTACATGTGTCTCTTTCTATTCTGGTTTCCTCGGTGTGTATGCCCAGCAGTGGGATTGCTGGGTCATAAGGCAGTTCTATTTGCAATTTTTTAAGGAATCTCCACACTGTTCTCCATAGTGGCTGTACTAGTTTGCATTCCCACCAACAGTGCAAGAGGGTTCCCTTTTCTCCACACCCTCTCCGGCATTTATTGCTTGTAGACTTTTGGATCACAGCCATTCTGACTGGTGTGAAGTGGTACCTCATTGTGGTCTTGATTTGCATTTCTCTAATAATGAATGACGTTGAGCATCTTTTCATGTGTTTGTTAGCCATCCGTATGTCTTCTTTGGAGAAATGTCTATTTAGTTCTGTGGCCCATTTTTTGATTGGGTTGTTTAATTTTCTGGACTTGAGCTGCATAAGCTGCTTGTATATTTTTGAGATTAGTTGTTTGTCAGTTGCTTCATTTGCTATTATTTTCTCCCATTCAGAAGGCTGTCTTCTCACCTTGCTTATAGTTTCCTTTGTTGTGCAGAAGCTTTTAATTTTAATTAGATCCCATTTGTTTATTTTTGCTTTTATTTCCAGAATTCTGGGAGGTGGATCATAGAGGATCCTACTGTCATTTATGTCAGAGAATGTTTTGCCTGTGTTCTCCTCTAGGAGTTTTATAGTTTCTGGTCTTACATTTAGATCTTTAATCCATTGTGAGTTTATTTTTGTGTGTGCTGTTAGAAAGTGATCTAGTTTCATTCTTTTACAAGTGGTTGACCAGTTTTCCCAGCACCACTTGTTAAAGAGATTGTCTTTACTCCATTGTATATTCTTGCCTCCTTTGTCAAAGATAAGGTGTCCATATGTGTGTGGATTTATCTCTGGGCTTTCTATTTTGTTTCATTGATCTATATTTCTGTCTTTGTGCCAGTACCATACTGTCTTGATGACTGTGGCTTTGTAGTAGAGCCTGAAGTCAGGCAAGTTGATTCCTCCAGTTCCATTCTTCTTTCTCAAGATTGCTTTGGCTATTCGAGGTTTTTTGTATTTCCATACAAATCTTGAGATTATTTGTTCTAGTTCTGTGAAAAATACCACTGGTAGCTTGATAGGGATTGCATTGAATCTGTAGATTGCTTTGAGTACTATACTCGTTTCCACTATATTGATTCTTCTGATCCATGAACATGGTCTATTTCTCCATCTATTAGTATCCTCTTTGATTTCTTTCATCAGTGTTTTATAGTTTTTTATATATAGGTCTTTAGTATCTTTAGGTAGATATATTTCTAAGTATTTTATTCTTTTTGTTGCCATGGTGAATGGAATTGTTTCCTTAATTTCTTTTTCTACTTTCTCATTATTAGTGTATAGGAATGCAAGGGATTTCTGTGTGTTGATTTTATATCCTGCAACTTTACTATATTCATTGATTAGCTCTAGTAATTTTCTGGTAGAGTCTTTAGGGTTTTCTATGTAGAGGATCATGTCATCTGCAAACAGTGAGAGTTTTACTTCTTCTTTTCCAATTTGGATTCTTTTTATTTCTTTTTCTGCTCTGATTGCTGTGGCCAAAACTTCCAGAACTATGTTGAATAGTAGTGGTGAAAGTGGGCACCCTTGTCTTGTTCCTGACTTTAGGGGAAATGCTTTCAATTTTTCACCATTGAGGATAATGTTTGCTGTGGGTTTGTCATATACAGCTTTTATTATGTTGAGGTATGTTCCTTCTATTCCTGCTTTCTGGAGAGTTTTTATCATGAATGGATGTTGAATTTTGTCAAAGGCCTTCTTTGTATCTATTGAGATAATCATATGGCTTTTATTTTTCAATTTGTTAATGTGGTGAATTACATTGATTGATTTGCGGATATTGAAGAATCCTTGCATCCCTGGGATAAAGCCCACTTGGTCATGGTGTATGATCTTTTTAATGTGTTGTTGGATTCTGATTGCTGGAATTTTGTTGAGGATTTTTGCATCTATGTTCATCAGTGATATTGGCCTGTAGTTTTCTTTTTTTTGTAGCATCTTTGTCAGGTTTTGGTATTAGTGTGATGGTGGCCTCATAGAATGAGTTTGGAAGTTTCCCTTCCTCTGCAATTTTCTGGAAGAGTTTGAGTAGGATAGGTGTTAGCTCTTCTCGAAATTTTTGGTAGAATTCAGCTGTGAAGCCGTCTGGACCTGGGCTTTTGTTTGCTGGAAGATTTCTGATTACAGTTTCAATTTCCGTTCTTGTGATGGGTCTGTTAAGATCTTCTATTTCTCTATTTTTAATTTTAATTTTTAAACCTATTTTTGTTTTTTCTGAATTTATTCCTTTGTTTGCTTTTCCTACTGTACTCTTCCCCTTGCAGTTAATCTTTAACATATATAATTCTTTACCTACATCTATTTAACTTAGCATATCTATTCTTTCTTTTTTCTCTCCTTTCCTCTCAACATATTTGTTAGTTTTAGTTTCGTTGCTTTATGCCCCAATTGGCACCTTGTTTTAGTTGTTTTCCAGTTTGTGCTTAGTTTTGTTTGGTAGTTATAATTTTTGGTTTCCTTTATTTGCTGGGTCAATCTATTGTACTTTATTTTTGTTGGACTGTTTTGATTTTGCTTATGGGTGTGTATATATGTGTGTATATTCAGTCACACATTTTATTCTTGCTATAAACCTCTGCATATATGTTGGGATTTTGCAGTTTGGTAGTTTTCCTTTTTTTTTTTTTTTTTTTTCTCCCTTTTTTCTTTCTTCTTCCATTTTTTCCCTCATTTTTATAATTTTATTTTTTTAAAAAACTTCTTATATTTTTGTCTACATTTATTCCTTTGTTTGCCTTTCCTACTGTTCTTTTCCCCTTGCAGTTAATCTTTAAATATATAAATGTTCTTCATCTACCTCTATTTAACTTTGCATATCTATTCTTTCTTTCTTTTCTTTCTTTCCTTTCCACTCAACATATTTGTTAGTTTTGTTTACACTGCTTTATTCCCCACTTGGTACCTTGCTTTAGTTTTGTTTTCCAGTTTGTGCAAGTTAGTTTTGCTCTTAACTGGTAAATATGATCTTTCATTTCCTTTGTTTGTCAGATCAATCTACTGTACTTTATTTTTGTTGGACTGTTTTGACTTTGCTCATGGATGTATATGTATATGTGTATGTTCCATTATTTTAATTATTATTTGCCTGATTTTGTAACTGCCATTTGTCTGGGGTTTATCTTTACTTTCTTGTTTTTGAATATTTGTTTTAGTCTCACTTAATGCCATAACAAACCACTTGTGGAATCTTTGTTCCTGACCAGAGATTAAGCCCTGAGCCTTTGAATTGGGAGCACAGACTCCAAGACCCTAGACTACCAGAGAACTAACTCTGGGGAGTATCAGATAGTGAGAACTCATACAAAAGAAGCCACTTGAATACAAGACTCAACATCAGTACATAAGATGAACACTAACAGACATAAAGGGAGAAACTGACAACACAATAATAGTAGGAGACTGTAACACCCCACTCACATCTATGGACAGATCATTAAAACAGAAAATGAATAAGGATACACAAGTCTTAAATGATGCATTAGGTGAGATAGATTTCATTGATACCTTCAGGACATTCCATCCAAATGCAGAAGGATACACCTTCTTCTCAAGTGCACATGAAACATTCTCCAGGTGAGACCACATCTTGGGTCACAAACCAAACCTCAGTAAATTTAAGAAAATGAAATCATGTCAAGTATCTTCTCCCACCACAATACTATGAGACTAGATATCAATTAAAAGAAAAAAAAAACTGTAAGAAACACAAACACATGGCGATTAAGCAACACATTTCTAAATAGCCAACAGGTTACTGGAGAAATCAAAAGGGAAATTTAAAAAAAAAAGTTATAGAAACAAATGACAATGAAACCCAAGAACTCAAAACCTATGGGATGCAACAAAAGCAGGTCTAAGAGGGAAGTTTATAGCAATACAATCCTACCTCAAGAAACAAGAAATAGACAACCTAACTTTACACCTAAAACAACTGGAATAAGAAGAACAAAACAACAACAACAACAAAAAATTAGTAGAAGGAAAGAAATCATAAAGATCCAAGCAAAAATGAATGAAAAAGAAATGGAAGAAATAGTAAAGAGTAATAAAACTAAAAGCTGTCTCTTTGAGAAGATAAACAAATTGACAAACCTTTAGCCAGACTCATTAATTTAAAAAAAAAAAGAGAAGAATCAAGCCAACAAAATTAGAAGTGAAAAAGGAGGGGCTACAACAGACAGTGCAGAAATACAAAGGATTATAAGAGACAATTATGAACAACTATATGGCAATAAGATAGATAACCTCGAAAAAATGACCAGATTCTTAGAAAAATTCAATCATCCAAGACTGAATCAGAATGAAATAGAAATTATGAGCAATCCAGTTACAAGCACTGAAATTGAAGCTGTGATCAAAAATCTCCCCCCAAAATAAAAGCCCAGCATCAGATGGTTTCACAGGATAATTCTATTAAATATTTAGAGAAAAGCTAATGCCTATCCTTCTAAAACCCTTTCAAAAAATTGCAGAGGAAAGAACACTTCCAAATTCATTCTATGAGGCCACCATCACCCTAATGACAAAGACAACACACACACACACACAAAAAAAAAAAAAAAAAAAAAAAAACAGAAAATTACAGGCCAATATCACTTATGAACACAGATGCAAAAATCCTTAACACAATTTTAGCAAACAATTCAGCAACACATCAAAAAGCTCATACACCATGATCAAATTGGATTTATTTCAGAGATGCAAGGATTCTTTGATATACACAAATCAACCAATGTGTTTCACCACATTAATAAATTGAAAGAGGAAAACCATATGATAATCTCAATACATGCAGAAAAAGCCTTTGACAAAATCAGCACCCATTTATGATTAAAACTCTTTAAAAAATGGGTACAGAAAGAATTTACTTCAACATAGTAAAGGTCATATATGCTAAGCCT
This sequence comes from Oryx dammah, assembly GCF_014754425.2. NCBI lineage: Eukaryota > Metazoa > Chordata > Mammalia > Artiodactyla > Bovidae > Oryx > Oryx dammah. Next base: position 10,079,562 of record NW_024070187.1, read on the forward strand.
ACACCATGCATTATTCTCAATGGTGAAAAACTGAAAGCCCCTAAGATCAGTAATAAGACAAGGGTGTCCACTTTTGCCATTATTATTCCACATAGTTTTGGAAGTCTTAGCTACAGCAATCAGAGAACAAAAAGTAATGAAAAAAAATCTAGATCAGAAAAGAAGAAATAAAGCTCTCACTGTTTTCAGATGACATGATATTGTGCATAGAAAACCTTAAAAATCATATCAGAAAATTACTAGAACTAATCAATGAATTTAGCAAAGTTGCAGGATACAAAATCAATACACAGAAATCACTTGCATGTCTATATACTAACAATGAAAAATCAGAAAGAGAAATTAAGGAATCAATCCCATTCACCATTGCAACAAAATGAATTAAATATCTAGGAATAAACTTACCTAAGGAGATAAAAGAACTGTACACAGAAAATTATAAGACACTAATGAAAGAAATCAAAGATGACATAAACAGATGGAGAGATAGTCCATGTACCTGGGAAGGAAGAATCAATATTGTGAAAAATGACTATACTACCAAATGCAATCTACAGATTCAGTGAGGTCCCTATCAAATTACCAATGGCATTTTTCACAGAACTAGAACAAAAATGTTCAAAACTCATTGGAAACACAAGAGACCCCAAATCACCAAAGCAATCTTAAGAAGAAGAATGGAGCTGGAGGAATCAACTTTCCTGACTTCAGATTATACTACAAAGTCACAGTCATCAGGATAATATGGTACTGGCACAAAAACAGAAATATAGACCAATGGAACAAGATAGAAAACCCAGAAATAAACCCACGCACCTATGGGTACCCTATTTTTCACAAAAGGGGCAAGAATATACAATGGGGCAAAGACAGACTCTTCAATAAATGGTGCTGGGAAAACTGGACAGCTCCATGTAAAAGAATGAAATTAGAACACTTCCTAACACCATACACACAGATAAACTCAAAATGGATTAAAGACCTAAATCTAAGCCCAGAAACTATACAACTCTTAGAGGAAAACGTAGGCAGAACACTCTATGAGGTAAACAAAGCAAGATCCTCTATGACCCACCTCCTAGGATAACAGAAATAAAAGCAAAAGCGAACAAGCAGGATCTGATTAAACTTAAAAGCTTTTGCACAACAAAGGAAACTACAGCAAGGTGAAAAGGCAGCCCTTAAAATGGGAGAAAATAATAGCAAATGAAACAACTGACAAAGGCTTAATTTCCAAAATATACAAGCAGCTCATGCAACTCAATACCAGAGAATAATTAACCCAATCAGAAAGTGGTGAAAACACCTAAACAGACATTTCTTCAAAGAAGGCATACAGACGGCTAACAAACTCATGAAAAGATGCTCAATATCACTCATTATCAGATAGATGTAAATTAAAAGTACAATGAGATATCACCTCACAAAGGTCAGAATGGACATCATCAGTTCAGTTCAGTTCAGTTCAGTAGCTCAGTCATGTCCGACTCTTTGTGACCCCATGAATTGCAGCACTCCAGGCATCCCTGTCCATCACCAACTTCCAGAGTTCACTCAGACTCATGTCCATCCAATCAGTGATGCCATCCAGCCATCTCATCCTCTGTCATCCCCTTCTCTTCCTGTCCCCAATCCCTCCTAGCATCAGAGTCTTTTCCAATGAGTCAACTCTTCGCATGAAGTGGCCAAAGTACTGAAGTTTCAGCTTTAGCGTCATTCCTTCCAAAGAAATCCCAGACTTGATCTCCTTCAGAATGGACTGGTTGGATCTCCTTGCAGTCCAAGGGACTCTGAAGAGTCTTGTCCAACACCACAGTTCAAAAGCATCAATTTTTCAGTGCTCAGCCTTCACAGTCCAACTCGCACATCCATACATGACCACTGGAAAAACCATAGCCTTGACTAGACAGACCTCTGTTGGCAAATAATGTCTCTGCTTTTCAATATGCTATCTAGGTTGGTCATAACTTTTCTTCCAAGGAGTAAGCGTCTTTTAATTTCATGGCTGCACTCACCATCTACACTGATTTTGGAGCCCCCAAAACCAAAGTCTGACACTGTTTCCACTGTTTCCCCATCTATTTCCCATGAAGTGATTGGACCAGATGCCATGATCTTCATTTTCTGAATGTTGAGCTTTAAGCCAACTTTTTCACTCTCCACTTTCACTTTCATCAAGAGGCTTTTGAGTTCCTCTTCACTTTCTGCCATAAGGGTGGTGTCATCTGCATATCTGAGGTGATTGATATTTCTCCCAGCAATCTTGATTGCAGCTTGTGTTTCTTCCAGTCCAGCATTTCTCATTATGTACCCTGCATATAAGTTAAATAAGCAGGGTGAAAACATATAGCCTTGACGTACTCCTTTTCCTATTTGGAACCAGTCTGTTGTTCCATGTCCAGTTCTAACTGTTGCTTCCTGACCTGCATACAGATTTCTCAAGAGGCAGGTCAGGTGGTCTGGTATTCCCATCTCTCTCAGAATCTTCCACAGTTTATTGTGATCCACACAGTCAAAGACTTTGGCATAGTCAATAAAGCAGAAATAGATGCTTTTCTGGAACTCTCTTGCTTTGTCCATGATCCAGTGGATGTTGGCAATTTGATCTCTGCTTCCTCTGCCTTTTCTAAAACCAGCTTGAACATCAGGAAGTTCGTGGTTCATGTATTGCTCCAAGCCTGGCTTGGAGAATTTTGAGCATTACTTTACTAGCATGTGAGATACGTCCAATTGTGTGGTAGTTTGAGCATTGCTTGGCATTGCCTTTCTTTGGGATTGGAATGAAAAGTGACCTTTTCCAGTCCTGTGGCCACTGCTGAGTTTTCCCAATTTGCTGGCATATTGAGTGCAGCACTTTCACAGCATCATCTTTCAGGATTTGAAATAGCTCCACTGGAATTCCATCACCTCCACTAGCTTTGTTCGTAGTAATGCTTTCTAAGGCCCACTTGACTTTACATTCCAGGATGTCTGGCTCTAGATGAGTGATCACACCATCGTGATTATCCGGGTGGTGAAGATCTTTTTGTACAGTTCTTCTGTGTATTCTTGCCACCTCTTCTTAATGTCTTCTGCTTCTGTTAGGTCCATACCATTTCTGTCCTTTATCGAGCCCATCTTTGCATGAAAAGTTCCCTTGGTATCTCTAATTTTCTTGAAGAGACATCATCAAAACGACTTCAAATAATAAATGCTGAAGAGGGTGTGGAGAAAAGGGAATGCTCTTTCACTGTTGGTGGGAATGCAAATTGATACAGCTACTATGGAAGATGGTATGGAGATTCCTTAAAAAACTGGAAATAAAACCACCATGTGATCCAGCAATCCCACTCCTAGGCATATACCCTGAGGGAACCAAAATTTAAAAAGACACATGTATCCCATTGTTCACTGAAGCACTGTTTACAATAGCTAGAACATGGAAGGAACTTAGATGTCCTTCTACAGATGACTGGATAAAGAAGTTGTAGTATGTATACACAAGGAATGTTACTCAACCATAAAATTGTATGCATTTGAGTCAGTTCTAATGAGGTGGATGAACCTAGAATGTATTATACAGAGTGAAGTAAGTCAGAAAGAGAAAGATAAATATTGTATTCTAATACATATATATGGAATCCAGAAAAATAATACTGAATAATGTATTTACATGGCAACAATGGAGAAATAGACATAGAGAATAGACTTATGGACATGGGGAGAGGGAAGATGTGCAATGTATGGAGAGAGTAACATGGAAACTTACATTACCATATGTAAAATAGATAGCCAACGGAATTTGCTGTATGTCTCAGGAAATTCAAACAGGCTCTATATCAACCTAGAGCGGTGGCATGGGGAGAGAGATGGGAGGGACATTAAAAATGGAGGGGGTATATGTGTACCTATGGCTGATTCATGTTGAGGTTTGACAGAAAACAGCAAAATTCTATAAAGCAATTATCTTTCAATAAAAAATAAATTTTTAAAAATCTCAGTGTTTTTGTATATACAGGCAAGCTTATTCTAAATGTATAGAATAATCCAAAGAATTGACTAAAGGCTCAAATAATGTTGAAATAGAATAAAGCAGAATTAACCAGACATTAAAACATTAAATGTCTATAGTAATCAATCCTCTTTGGTATTATCAAAAGGATTGATATGTAGACTGGTGGAAGAGAGAAGAGAAACAAGATCATGTAATGCTATTTAGCAATAAAAAGGAACAAAAAAAATGATACATGCAGCAGCTTATTTAGATCTCAAAATTAAAATGCTCAGTCTGTTCACTTGAGTCCAATCTGCAAAGTTCACTCTATAGCAATGAAAATAGATTCATGATTGACAAAGGTTTGGTATGGTGGGTTGGAAGGTGATGGGTGTGATTATACACAAGGAACACAAAATATTTTTGAGGTGATGAACTTTTTCTGTATCTTCTAATGTAAAAATATCATGTATACATAATAAAATTGCATAGAATCATATGCAACACATTTTACCATGACAGTTTCCTAATTTTGATGTACTATGTTTATGTAAGATGTAGTTAGGGAGGGAAATTTTAAGGGTGCTTGTACCTGGGACCTCTGTACTATTGCTACAATTTTCTACTAATCCATAGTTTTCTCAAAATAAAAAACTAAGACAAAATTTCTTCTCAAAAAATATTATTTTTTTCAATGCTTTAAAGAAAAGTTTTGAAACTTTCTAATATTTAAAGAAAAATTTTCCTCACTGAAGGGTAAATCTCAATCATATAAGTATTTTTCTATTTAAATGAACCTATTGTGATTTATTACCCTCCAGTCAGAGTTTGATATTAAGAGTTAAGAATCAAAGTTCTACATTAGTGTCTGAATTAAGAAAAAATCATTAATATTATTCTTACTCAATTTTACATATTTAAAGACTTTGGGTTGAGGGTGGTGGTTACGTCTTAAACATCAAGACCAGTTTCAAAAAACAAGGCGCCTGGACAAAAAAAAAAAAAAAAAATCACTGTTCTTTTTTCTTTTTTCTTTTTTTTTAGTTTATTTTGATCTGAGTCGATACCCTAATTATTTAAAATGAAGTGAGACTTGTATTATGGCCAAATAATTCCAGAGCATGTTCATCTCACATTCATAGTGTGTCAGTTCAGTTCAGTTCAGTTCAGTCACTCAGTCGTGTCCGACTCTTTGCAACCCCATGAATCACAGCACGCCAGGCCTCCCTGTCATAGTGTGTAGTGTTCTATAATTACCAGTTGGTCAAGGTGGTTGGTAGTGTTGTCCAGATAACCTGTGTCTCTATCTTCGTTTTATTTCTTTATTTTAGTTTGCCTAATTGTTTTTTTGGACTTTGAGAAAGGAATTTTACATCTCTTTTTAAAATATAAATTTATTTATTTTAATTGGAGGTTAATTACTTTACAATATTGTATTGGTTTGCCATACATCAACATGAATCCGCCACAGGTATACACGTGTTCCCCGTCCTGAACCTCCTCCCTACTCCCTCCCCGTACCATCTCTCTGATTTTTGAATTGCCTTTTACTGCCTTTAATTCTTCAAATTCTTGAAATTCTTGTTTCATTTAGTTGGAAAGTCTGCTATTTTCAAAAATAATATTACAGTTATCTATCTTTAGAAATAGATATTCCTAAAGAATTATTCCTCTTTATTTTTGGTGATAATCCTTCTCTTGAAGTCTATATTATACCATATTAATATAGCCATTCCTGCTTTTGCATGATTTCCATGTATATGAAAGTCTTTTGCCATCTATTTATGTTTAACCAATCAGGTTTATATGTAAAGTCCATATTTTGAGCATAAATTATAAAAGAGTCATTTCTTTACATCCCAAGAATCTGCCTTTTAATTGAAATATTTACTCCATTAATATTTAATGCATTTATTAACATGTTTGGGTTTATGTTTACCACTTCTAAAAATTATTTTCTTAAGGTGCTTCCCAGGTAGTGCTAGGGGTAAAGAATTTGTCTGCTAATGCAGGAAATGTAAGAGACACAAGTTCAATGCCTGGGCTGGGGAGATCCCCTGGAGAAGGACATGATAACCCACTCCAGTATTCTTGCCTGGAGAATCCCATGGATAAAAAAGCCTGGCAGGCTACAGTCCATAGGGCTACAAAGAGTCAGACACGACTGAAGAAACTTAGCATGCACACATATTACCTTTGCATTTTATTTTCTTAGTCTTGTTTCTTTTTGATTATTTCTAAGTGATGATTTCAAAAAGATTGTCTCTGTTTTAATTCAGTATTTATAATAAAGTTGAATAACTCAAAAGTATACACAGGCCACTAATTTCAAATAGAATTAAGTTTACTCATCCATTCTTCTGGCACCTGTTTCATATGTTTTCAGATTCCTGGGATTATATGGGGCTCATTTATAAGGTACTACATTTCACAGAATTATAAACATTATTTAGTTTTTCATCAAATTTCCCCAAATACCTCTTTCTAATGTCACATATCTGTTTTTTATATTCTTAAATACTTGATTTACCTGCAAAAGCTATATAAATGACGATTTTGGTCTCTGGTCCCCCACTAATTAGATTCAAGTTCTGGCTCTATAGTTAACTAACTTTAAGCATGTTCCTAATATTGCTTGACATTTTATTTGTCTCAGTTTCCTTCTCCAATTTACATACCAGATTACAGTTGCAGAAAACACAATCCCTCAAGATTTAAGAAAGCAATCTATTTTAGGGATTAAGTGACATATGGAAATGTTCAAGAACTAGAGATCTTAGTTTGGCCAATCAGGAAAGCCTCCTGAAAAACACCGTAAAGCTGGTTTGGGGAGGGAGCTCACAGTTCTGCTGAGCTAAGAACCACGCTACCTCCTTCACAACCAAGAGAAGCGAAGCATTCATTATGGTTACTTGGCAACACTGAATGTAGGGACTCTTTGGACACTAGAGCGATTTTCTCAGAAAACAACAACAACAACTTACTTAAACGTTTCAAGAGAACTATGCAGCTGCCACTTTTAAAGTGTTCACTTTTAACTTCCATGACTCCCAGGACTACATGTGCTTGGTATAAGATGGGGTTACATACAAAGTCTAATGTAAGAAGATCTGTACAATATATGTTTTACATTTCCAGCCTTGAGGTTATAGGGATTCAAGCTTAATAGGGGATTAAACAGGTGTTGAAGATTCAATTTGCCACATCTCTTTCTGATATTAAGGGGCCATAATGCGAATAGCTACCTCTTAGGTTTGGTTGGTAAATGACATTAAATGCATGAGACATATGTAGTATATTACCTGGCACATAGTTGCTGATGTTCCTTCTAGACCAAAAGATGGTATTTTTATTCTAGATTCCAGAGAATTTTTATTTCTGCTAGGGCTAAACAAAATTTGATAGGAGAAAAATGGTAAATTTATTGGAAGAATCAATATAGTGAAAATGAGTACACTACCCAAAGCAATCTACAGATTCAATGCAATCCCTATCAAGCTACCAGTGGTATTTTTCACAGAACTAGAACAAATAATCTCAAGATTTGTATGGAAATACAAAAAAAAAAACCTCGAATAGCCAAAGCAATCTTGAGAAAGAAGAATGGAACTGGAGGAATCAACTTGCCTGACTTCAGGCTCTACTACAAAGCCACAGTCATCAAGACAGTATGGTACTGGCACAAAGACAGAAATATAGATCAATGGAACAAAATAGAAAGCCCAGAGATAAATCCACACACATATGGACACCTTATCTTTGACAAAGGAGGCAAGAATATACAATGGAGTAAAGACAATCTCTTTAACAAGTGGTGCTGGGAAAATTGGTCAACCACTTGTAAAAGAATGAAACTAGATCACTTTCTAACACCACACACAAAAATAAACTCACAATGGATTAAATATCTAAACGTAAGACCAGAAACTATAAAACTCCTAGAGGAGAACACAGGCAAAACATTCTCCGACATAAATCACAGCAGGATCCTCTATGATCCACCTCCCAGAATTCTGGAAATAAAAGCAAAAATAAACAAATGGGATCTAATTAAAATTAAAAGCTTCTGCACAACAAAGGAAACTATAAGCAAGGTGAGAAGACAGCCTTCTGAATGGGAGAAAATAATAGCAAATGAAGCAACTGACAAACAACTAATCTCAAAAATATACAAGCAACTTATGCAGCTCAAGCCCAATCAAAAAATGGGCCAAAGAACTAAACAGACATTTCTCCAAAGAAGACATACAGATGGCTAACAAACACATGAAAAGATGCTCAACATCACTCATTATTAGAGAAATGCAAATCAAGACCACAATCAGGTACCACTTCACACCAGTCAGAATGGCTGTGATCCAAAAGTCTACAAGCAATAAATGCTGGAGAGGGGGTGGAGAAAAGGGAACCCTCTTGCACTGTTGGTGGGAATGCAAACTAGTACAGCCACTATGGAGAACACTGTGGAGATTCTTTAAAAAATTGCAAATAGAACTGCCTTATGACCCAGCAATCCCACTGCTGGGCATACACACGGAGGAAACCAGAATAGAAAGAGACACGTGTACCCCAATGTTCATCGCAGCACTGTTTATAATAGCCAAGACATGGAAACAACCTAGATGTCCATCAGCAGATGAATGGATAAGAAAGCTGTGGTACATATACACAATGGAGTATTACTCAGCCATTAAAAAGAACACATTTGAATCAGTTCTAATGAGATGAATGAAACTGGGGCCGATTATACAGAGTGAAGTAAGCCAGAAAGAAAAACACCAATATAGTATACTAACACATATATACGGAATTTACAAAGATGGTAATGATAACTCTGTATGTGAGACAGCAAAAGAGACACAGATGTGTAGAGCAGACTTTTGGACTCTGAGGGAGAGGGAGAGGGTGGGATGATTTGGGAGAATGGCATTGAAACATGTATACTATCATGTAAGTAAAGAATCGCCAGTCTATGTTAGATGCAGGATTCAGGATGCTTGGGGCTGGTGCACAAGGATGATCCAGAGAGATGATATGGGGTGGGAGGTGGGAGGGGGGTTCATGTTTGGGAACTCATGTACACCCGTGGTGGATTCATGTCAATGTATGGCAAAACCAATACAGTATTGTAAAGTAAAATAAAGTAAAAATAAAATTTTTTTTTAAATAAAAAATAAAAAACCCTTTAAATGTAAATATACATTATCACCTAAAATAAATACATATTTAAAAAATCAAGTAGATTAGTTATGGGCTTAATTTGGGGGATACAAGCATAATTTGCCAACTGTGTTTTTAGTCTGAGAACAATTTTATAGAGATTATCATCTTATTACAGAGATACAAAGAATGAAATATTGTAATTAACTATTTTTGATACACTACTTTGACAGTGTAATAGTTGAGATATAATATATAAAGCAATAAATATTTAGTGTGATTTTTGTAACATCAATGTATCTTAAGATACCCTGAAATGTATATTTATGTTTATAAGACGCAGAATGTTCCTATAAAGAAATAATCAGAACTACTTAACTGTTTAGGGGCTGGTAGCCTGGTAGCTCAGCTGGTAAAGAATCCACCTGCGATACAGGAGAACCCAGTTTGTGTCCTGGGTTGGGAAGATCTGCTAGAGAAGGGATGGGCTAACCACTCCAGTATTCTGGCCTGAAGAATTCCATGGACTGTATAGTCCATGGGGCCGCAAAGAGTGGATACGACTGAGTGATGTTCACTTTCACTTTACTATTTATCCATCTGTGTATTAATATATATGTTGACTTTGAATGGGGGCGCTGCTCAGTTTTATGTGCTATAATGTGCAGTTTATATTTGATTTTAAATAGAACTGTTGTTTAGTTGGTAAGTAGTGTCCAACTCTTTTGAGACCCCCATGGACTGTAGCCCACCATGCTCCACTATCCATGGAATTTCCCAGGCAAGAATACTGAAGTGGATTGCCATTTCCTCCTCCAGAGGATCTTCCCAACTTGCATCTCCTGCACCAGCAGGCAGGTTCTTTACCACTGAGCCACTAGGGAAGCCCCATTCCTTCAATAACTATCTCTAAACCTGTATTTTAAAAACTCAGAAAAATTATGTACACATCCTACAGCTAAAAATATTGACTTTTAGCAAGATTTGCTAGTGAATACTTATGTTTTCTCTTATTAATTAAAAAATATTCATCTATCAACTATTATACATAAGTATGCTACACCAATAAATACTAAGTGCTAAGATGGTGACAGCAGCCATGAAATTAAAAGGTGCTTACTTCTTGGAAGGAAAGTTATGACCAACCTAGATAGCATATTCAAAAGCAGAGACATTACTTTGCCAACAAAGGTCTGTCTAGTCAAAGCTATGGTTTTTCCAGTAGTCATGTATGGATGTGAAAGTTGGACTGTGAAGAAAGCTGAGCACCGAAGAATTGATGCTTTTGAACTGTGGTGTTAGAAAAGACTCTTGAGAGGCCCTTGGATTGCAAGGAGATCCAACCAGTCCATTCTAAAGGAGATCAGCCCTGGATGTACTTTGGAAGGAATGATGCTAAAGCTGAAACTCCAGTACTTTGGCCGCCTCATGCGAAGAGTTGACTCATTGGAAAAGACTCTGATGCTGGGAGGGATTGGGGGCAGGAGGAGAAGGGGACGACAGAGGATGAGATGGCGGGATGGCATCACTGACTCGATAGATGTGAGTTTGAGTGAACTCCGGGAGTTGATGATGGACTGGGAGGCCTGGCGTGCTGCATCTCATGGGGTCATAAAGAGTTGGACACGACTGACTGGCTGAACTGAACTGAAGACATCAAATTAGCTTTGAACTTTCAGGTTATAAATGAATGTATATGACATTACACATTAAGTGAAGTTGCTCAGTCGTGTGCAACTCTTTGTGATCCCATGGTCTGTAGCTTACCACGCTCCTCCACCCATGGAATTTTCCAGGCAAGAATACTGTAGTGGGTTGCCATTTCCTTCTCCAGGGGATCTTCCCAATCCAGGGATCAAACCCAGGTCTCCTGCATTGCAGACAGACACTTTACCATCTGAGCCACTAGGGAAGCCCTTGCTACACATTAAGTTACACATTAAGACATCTTTGCAAATTATATTTATATTCCATGATACATGTATTTTTAGTAAAAATATGAATAGAAATTCTATATTCAACTTTATCTGCCTACTATTAAAAATTCAATTTAAGTATAAAGAGTAAACCTATTGTTAAGTATATTAATCTCATTAAAGTCTTGAAATCTGTGCACCTAAAGTTTGGTTTGATTGTAATTGATTTTTATGCTGGCTCTGATGACCTCCAATAAAACATTTTTTTATTCACCAAAGTGGTATATGATGGCAGACTTCTATATTATATAAATACTCTCTAAATCATTAGTTATTAATGCAGTTATTTATTTCATTAAAGTTATTTATTTCATACAATCAATTTAAATCGAGTTTTTATGTTAAGTGAAAGGAAAGAGAGTTCCTAAGTTTGGGGGCTTAGAATTTAAATTGTATAGTATAATATGATTTAAAGAAAGACTAGGCTTCCCTGATGGCTCAGACAGTAAAGAATCTGCCTGCAATGTAGGAGACTCAGGTTTGATTCATGGGTCAGGAAACCCTGGAGTGGGAATTGACAACCCATTCCAGTATTCTTGCCTGGAGATGTTCATGGACAGATGAGCCTGGCGATCTACAGTCCATGGGGTCACAAAGAGTCAGACTAATACTCAGCTATCACATATCACAAAGAAAGAGCTAGTATTTTAAGGATTTCACTCCTACCCATATATCCATGATATCTTATTTAATAAACTGGTCATGTGATGAAAATATCCACTAATTAAAGTACATCCACATAATTAACAGTACATAGATGAATTTTAACAGCTTTCAAAATTTCAATGTGTCAATACCTTGATTAAAAGAGAATTTGTAATAGAAAATATAAATTTGGGGCCAGATACACAAAGGGACCCTCATACTGCAGATTACATACAAATTGGCATTTTGAGGCTCACAAGACAGCAGAGAAATCATGAAAAGTTATCTCAACCAATGCCAAGCAGTGAGCACATATGAAAGGAAGAGTTGCTCCAAATGTGTTGCTGGAAGCAAAAAAGTGGAGCCATGAATCAAATATCACAGTGGATTCTATAACACAGGGAGGCAGGGTAAATCTCCTGTGGGGAAAAAAAATCTCATCAATTTAGGCCTCGACATTCCCTTGAATTTGTGATCAATTATATATGAGCTCAAAATCAAGAATCAAATAATATACAGTCAAGCAAAATATCATGTATGAGAATTAGCCCAACAAAGGATAGATTTAGACTACTCAGTACTTTGGATATTAAAGGTATCTGAAATGTGTGTAAATACATTCCTTTGAATGGATGCATAAAGAACAGAAAATCAGAATGACAAAGGTAAGCAATCAGTAAGTATATCTGAAAAAGAAACACAGTATGTTTAAATAAAAAATATGAATGTTGAAAAACATTTTAAATATGAATTAAATAGCACATTAGATATAGCTGAAAGAAAATAAATCAATTAAAAGAAAATTCTAAAGAATTTACTCAAAGATTCAATTCATCACGAAGGCTTAATAATTCTAAACTTGTATTTCTTTTTTAAATTGCCTTATAATATATAATAATATGCAAGAAAGCTCCCTTGAAATGGGTAAATTCATCATATAGCTTGAAAATTTTAACAGAATCCTTTCATTAGTGAAAAATCAAAGAAAAAAAATCAGCAAGTATGATTTCTTGGGCATATATAGAACCTTGCACCTAAAAATTAAGAAAATACAAATTTTTCTACAGCACACATGGTCATTTATAAAAAGTGACTATAAACTTGGCACTAAAAGCAGTCTAAAATGTTCAAAATCATTATCATACAGAACACTTACTCGGTGAGCAATACAATTAAATCAGATGTCAATAAAGATAATATAAGCAAAGAAAACATCTGCTTTGAATTTTAAGCACATATCTCTAAATACCTCAAGTTTCAAACGGAATATAAAACTGAACCAAACAAAACTTTTGTACATTAAAACTTGTAGGCTGAAGCAAAATGTTATTGAGAGGGGAAATGTATAATTTAAAAAGCACATATTAGAGAAAAGAAATATCAAAACAGAAAAAGATAATGATCCGCACCAAAAAATTTGGAAAGAACTAAAGAATAAGCCCAAAGGAAGTAGAAGAAAGTGACGATAAAGCAAAAGTATCTTCTGTTAGCAAGGATGATTTCTATCAACAAAATAGCAGTTGAAGATAAAACAAAGATTGAAAAGGGGAAATTGTTTTGTTTTATTTTGAAGAAAATAATGAAAGAAACAAATTTCTGGTTAGATGTTTAACAAAATGTGAGTCAATGAGAAGAAACAAATTTTTAAAATGACATCAGTTCAGTTCAGTCGCTCAGTCATATCCGACTCTTTGTGACCCCGTGGACTGCAGCATGCCAGGCTTTCCTGTCCATCACCAACTCCTGAAGCTTGTTCAAACTCATGTCCATTGAGTCAGTGATGTCATCCAGCCATCTGTCTGTCTCATCCTCTGTCATCCCCTTCTCCTCCTGCCTTCAATCTTTCCCAGCATCAGTGTCTTTTCCAATGAGTCAATTATTCATATCAGGTGGCCAAAGTATTGTAGTTTCAGCTTCAGCATCAGTCCTTCCAAAGAATATTCATCTCCTTGGTGTCCAAGGGACTCTCGAGTCTTCTCCAACACCACAGTTCAAAAGCATCAGTTCTTCGGCACTCAACTTTCTTTATGGTCCAACTCTCACATCCATACATGACTATTGGAAAAACTATAGCTTTGACTAGATGTACCTTTGTCTGCAAAGTAATGTCTCTGCTTTTTAACATGCTAAGTTGGTCATAGCTTTTCTTCCAAGAAGTAAGTGCCTTTTAATTTCATGGCTGCAGTCACCATGTGCAGTGATTTTGGAATCCAAGATAATAAATTCTGTCACTGTTTCCATTGTTTTCCCATCTATTTGCCATGAAGTGATGGGACCGGATACAATGATCTTAGTTTCAAGCCAGCTTTTTCACTTTCCTCTTTTGCTCTCATCAAGAGGCTCTTCAGTTCCTCTCCACTTTCTGCCATAAGGATAGTGTCATCTGCATATTTGGATAAAGCATTGTTGTATTTGTCAACTGAGATTAAGTTATGATATAGTAACAAATAATACCAAATCTCAGGGTTGGGAATTTGGGTATACAGCAAAGTGATTCATGTTCATATGTGTGTATGTAATATATATATATAATTTATGTATATATATGTATATACACAGCAAATACATATACATATGTATACATACACACACATGCATATACATGTATGTATATGTATGCATACATATGTATATGTGTGTATGTGTACATATGCAGTGATTCGTGTTCATGTGTATACATATATACATGTATATACACACGTATATATATACACATATGTATGTATATATATATACATATAAAGTGTGTTCTTTACCACTAGTGCCACCTGAGAAGCCTATAAATGCATACATATATATATGTATATAGAACAGAATATATACTATATATGTAGAATATATATTTGGAATTGAATTCATATTTATAAAATAATACATATGCAAATATTCTATTTCATATTCTTTTCAATGATAAATTATTACAAGATATTTAATATAATTCCCTGTTATATACAGTAGGTCATTGCCGGTTATTTCTTTCATATATAGTAGTATATGTCTGTTAATCCCAAACTTCTAATTTAACCCTCCACCCCTTTTCCTATTTGGTAAGCATAAATTTGTTTTCTATGTCTGTAAGTCTATTTCTTTTTCATAAATAATTTCATTTATATCATCTCTCCAGATTCCACATATATGATATCATATTATATGATATTTGTCTTTGTATGACTCACTTCATTTAGTATGAGAACCTCTAGGTTCATCCATGTTGCTGCAAATGACATTATTTCATTCTTTTTAATGGCTGAATAATGTTCCATTATATATACATATACATACCTAGATGTATGTGTATATATATATATATGCCACATTCAAGCAAATATTTTAAACAATTACTACCAACTATCAAAGTAGATATAAAATACTAGGAACAATTTTATGAAAAACAATTTGAAAACAAATGAATATATTCCCATACATGTGTAGCTTAAAAGTAATTTGGGATAAATAATTCAGCCTTTTCACATTTGTTACATAATCTGGCTCTAAAAATGACATTCTTATTTTGTTCTCTCATATGATCAAGATTCTGTTACATATAAAGTGCTTTTTTTCTTCTGCTCTTTAATCCACAATTCGGCAACCTGCTCAGATACCTGGTTTAACACTGTAACGCCTTCTGAACTGGAGTGCTATATCATAATCTCCATTTTTCTATGATTGTTTTTTAATTGCTTCTGAGAATAAGAGCAGCATAAAGGTGGAAAAAAAAAAAAAACAGAAGTGTTAACTATAGAGGCTCAAGATAGCACCAAAGGAATGGACATGCTTAGCTGAATCTATGTATACAAAAACAATTAAAATAATTACCTAGGAAGCAAGGAGAGGAGTATCATTAGCTGACAGGTAAGCACGCACACAGGAGTACAAAAGGCTAGGAGCTGCAGTTCTTGGAAATATCACATGGAGACAGGCAAAAAGGAATCTGTTTAAAATGAAATATTATGATTTTAATCAATACTACTGTCATCATTTAAAAATTTTTAGCTGTTGTAATAGATGGATGTATGGCAATGTCTCTTCATGATTTTAATGGGCACTTTTCTCATGGTAAACGACCATCTTCAGTTCAGTTCAGTTCAGTCGCTCAGTCCTGTCCTACTCTTTGCGACCCCATGAACCTCAGCACACCAGGTCTCCCTGTCCATCACCAACTCCCAGAGTCCACCCAGACCATGTCCATTGAGTCGGTGATGCCATCCAACCATCTCATCCTCTGTTGTCCCCTTCTCCTGCCCTCAGTCTTTCCCAGCATCAGGGTCTTTCCCAATGTGTTGGCTCCTCACCTCAGGTGGCCAAAGTATTGGAGCTTAAGCTTTAGCATCAGTCCTTCTAATGAATATTCAGGGTTGATTTCCTTTAGGATTGACTGGTTTGATCTTGCAGTCCAAGGGATTCTTAAGAGTCTTCTCCAACACCACAATTCAAAAGCATCAATTCTTTGGCACTCAGCCCTCTTTTTGATTCAGCTCTCACATCCATACATGACTACTGGAAAAACCATAGCTTTTACTATATGGACTTCCTCAGCAAAGTGACATCTCTGCTTTTTAATGTGATGTCTAGGTTTGTCATAACTTCTTTGTTCTATAACTGATTAAATGATTAGATTCATCAACTGAAATTTAAAAACAAACAAAGAAAAATATTTTCTAATACATCATTTCATAAATAGTATGTTATTTATGCTCTATATACTTTTTGTCTCTACATGGTAAATGGAGCAAAAATCACAGTAACACACTAATAGTTGTTTAAAAATTAGAGGATTCACATCTTTGTCATTCGGATCAATTTTTATGTGTTTGAGAGAAAGGAGTTAAGCTAGACTTTAGATAAAGTGCATTTCAGATAGAGGGGTGAAAATATAAAGGAACCATGCATCATAAAGTTACAGAAATGTCACCATTTGTGCAGAGATGAGTACAGCAATCCTAGACACCAGGTGGTCACAGATTTTTCTTAAGTTGCTTGTGGATGAGCTCTACTTTCTCTCCTTTTGGAGTTTTTCTCATGATACTAGAAACTGAGTGTGAATGTCATCTTTTTTTTCCCCCTATACCTTGAAGGACATGGCAGCCCACTCCAGTATTCTTGCCTGGAGAATCCCCATGGACAGAGGAGCCTGGCGGGCTACAGTCTTTGGTGTCAGAAAGAGCTGGACACGACTGAGTGACTAAGCACATCACAGGAGATAAGCAGGATGATGCTTTCACCTAAGACAAACATCAGATGCAGCTGAATTTCTGTGGAGTTTTCACATGTCAAAAAACTTGTTAGTTAGTCAGGGAGACCACTAAGTTTTAAAACAGTAGGTGTATGTGCATATAGTCACTCATTTATTTTGCCTACCAGGAATTGCCAGGTACTCACTCTTTAAATAAATTGACAGTTATTATTAAACCAAAACATATATTGAGACTCACAGAGAGCTGTTAAAGGAGGAATTATTTCAAGAAGGAGATGGAATAAGTGGAATAAGACAGAGGTTAGATTTAAGAGAATTAACTGAGATAATAAGACTATGATAAGGTCCAGAATCCTATTGTTCATAAATGTCTCAACTTTCCAGAGTTAAAGGTCATGAATGCTATTTGTTATCTATCTCAAATGTATTTTGTGGAGGAAGTGCATCTCTCACATTCATTTAGAGATTGTAGCAACTTTAATATTTAGCAGGAGCTATTGTCTGGCAAACAAACAAAACAGAGGAAAAAAACCCCTCATTTGTTTTTCCCTCTTCTCTACTTTCTGATAAAGAATCAGAACAGACCTGTCACTATCCACAGTAGTAAAATTTTGGTGCAAATATTTCCTTTATCAACACATATTTCTCTGCAGTATGTTCTACTAAGAAATGAAAGTTGTCTGACAGTAGGGACTGTGTTTTTCTATTTATTATACTCAGGACCTGAAATAAATATGAAATAGGAATACTGAAGATGATGGTAATAATGCCTAGAAAGCTCTTAGAGCAGTCTAATGAAATGCATTATTGGGTTACAAAATAGTTAATAGAAGTCATCATCATTACAATAGTTGATTCCTTTGATGTATTGCCTCTGGGCATGATTAAAGATTTAACAATATTGGTCTTATATCCTGAGATGTGAAAAATGCCTAATCATTTGTTCAATAGTATAAGGATTACTTAGAATCAGGAAGCTAGGAAAATGCTGTCTGCATATAAATTAGCCTGAAAAATTTATTTTCCAATCATAATAGTATTTCTCATCTCTGAGGAATACATATATAAAGAAGAAAGAATATGTTCCTTTAATTAAAAAAATATGCAATTTAAGAGCTAAGAAGAAGAGAGAATAGTTAGTTTTATGGGAAAAAATACAGATTTAAGTCTCAGAAAACATATGTTCTAGTTGCAGGGCCTCTACTTCCTTGCTAGTGATTTTCAGAAGGTTATAATATTTGTCTGAGTCTAGATCCATCTTCTTTTAAATAATGACCTCTAAGTTTGGTTCCAACTCTAACCTTATTAAGGGGCTTCCCAGATGACTCAGTGGTAAAATAATCTGCCTGACAATGCAAGAGATGCAGAAGCCGCAGAGACACAGGTTCAATCCCTGGGTGAGAAAGTAGAAAATGACAACACTCCAATATTCTTGCCTGGAAAATTCCATGGGCAGAGGAGCATGGTGGGCTACAGTCCACGGGGTCGCAGAGTCGGACACGACTGAGCGACAGTCACACAACAGTCACACAACAATACCCAGGGTATTTATTTCAAAGAACATTATAACATTCTTAGGAAGAAATAACTTCATTGTTATCATTCTTAAATAATGCTCAAAATTTTAGGAAGGGTTTAGGATACAAGCATCAAACTAAAGTAATGACTGAGAAAAAAAGATTAGAAAATCTCTAGTGTTTGAACTTTAAATACACACATTTAATTTCTCATAATATTAATAACTAACATTTATTCAGCATCTACTATGTGCCAAGTATTGTTCACATAAAGTGTGTGCTATTACTACATCCAGTTTACAGAAGAAAAATAAGGCTCACAAACCTTTAGTAATTTTTCCCAAGTTCAAATATCAGTAAGTGAAAGTCAAAATCATAACCAATCAAGCTATAGAACCCATTATTTTAATCTCTTCACTACAGCATTATTCTCACATATGTCTTCATGTGATCTCCACACATCAGCCAAGCCTCGATAGCACAAGTGCTCATTGATCATTCCTTTATATCAGTTAACAAGAAAAATAAATTTGTTTGAATTTTGTTCAAGTCAGACTATTAATGGTGTATACCAACTTCTCAAAGGAGAACTTGGAGAAGGCAATGGCAGCCCACTCCAGTACTCTTGCCTGGAAAATCCCGTGGACGGAGGAGCCTGATGGGCTGCCATCTATTGGGTCGCACAGAGTTGGACACAGCTGAAGTGACTTAGCAGCAGCAGCAGTAAAGAAGAAGTACTTGTACAAACTGATAGTTAAGTACTAACACTAAAAAATCTATTCAGTATTTAACTTAGTAACGAATATATAGTAGACATGTAAAATATTGAGATCATTTTCCTTTAAACAAGAATTAACTTTATATAAGTCTTTGATATTTGCTCTGTAAAAATTTTCATTTTGAAGATATGCATTAGCTGCTGCTGCTGCTGCTGCTAAGTTGCTTCAGTCATATCCGACGGTGCAGCCCCACAGAGGGCAGCCCACCAGTCTCCACCGTCCCTGGGATTCTTCAGGCAAGAACACTGGAGTGGGTTGCCATTTCCTTCTCCAATGCATGAAAGTGAAAAGCGAAAGGGAAGTCGCTCAGTGTCTGACTCTTCGTACCCCATGGACGAAGGTACAGCCTACCAGGCTCCTCCATCCATGGGATTTTCCAGGCAAGACTACTGGAGTGGGTTGCCATTGCCTTCTCCGATGCATTAGCTAGAAAGAACTAATAAATCTGAGAGAATGCAGCTTCCTTTAGAATCAAATTAGTTACTCCCTTATGCCTAGGTTTAGAAGCTATGAAGGTGAGACTGTTCTACTATGAACTTCATCAATGGTTAGGAAATTTAAATCTGTTCACTAGAGGAAATTTCCTATTTGGAAGGACTTTTTCCATTTAAGCTTGCTCTCAGTAAACTGAGAGTAAAACACTTCTGACTTCTAGAAGGCATTCGCATGTATATATTCATGACCAAAAGGAGTTTACTTGGAAATTATACAATATTATTCCCATTTTTAAGAATTCTAGTTTCAAGAATGTCAGTACAAAGGTTTAAATGTGTCTACCAAGATTAATATATCTGTATAGTGGAATTTAAAAAAATTGATCAAACATTTGATTTTTAATATTTCATTACGATTAAGAATGTCAAATTTATTTTGTCTTTTTTAAATGAAATTATGGGCTTCTCAAAGGTGTTAGGGTGTTTGTAATATATTTCTAGGATTCACACAAGTTTTGTTTTCATATTAGCTATTTAAATGATTCCTCTTCTTACAGAATCCATCTTTTTTTAAATTAAGGTGGAAAATTAACTAAAAATGCTCAGTTTTTTTGTAACCAAAAAAGACTACAAAGTAAGCTGAAAAATCAATTTAGCAAATTTAAAGATATATTTTAAAATATGTTTATTTTGATATTTTAATGTGAAATAATAAACTCATTTTAAATATTTTGATACAAAATAATATTATAAATAATTATTCAATATTGACTATCTAGTGGATAAAAGTTTATTCTTTTACATGAGATGTTTTGATCTAAGTAATAATGAGAATTGAAGTAAGGATATATTGTTGGTCCCCTTCATAAATGGGGGAACAGGATGTGGAATATTACAAAAATTAAATGCTATCTTACCTTCTGTTATAATACTTGTCAAGGACAGACATCAGTTAAGAGAAAATAGTCCTAGAAAACAGTGGGAAAAAATGTAGTTCTAGGCTTTGGAAGAGCTGTTAAATGGAAGAATTGACTCCATCTTGGATCTGTTTCCTTTACTTTAACCTTTGCTTCCAATTGCTCTTGTTCACTAAAAAGATACTGTCTATACATAATGCCCTGCCTTGGGTAATCCTGACCCTCTGCCTGAATGTTAAACCAAAATGCCTTTGTTTAGGACTCTGTCCACCTGTGGATATCTACAGGAAGGAAGAAATTAACACAGCCCCTTCCTGATTCTAGCCATTCCAGGAGATATTTGTAAAATTAATGGCTTTCTTCCCCCTTAACTGCACACCTCCCTGCATCTCTTTTCTATAAAATAATCTGGCATCCAGAACCTGATAAGATGGTTATCTTGAGCCATTAATTAGTCTGTGATCTTCTTTATTAGCTGGCTTTCCAAATAAAGTCATACTCCTGGGCTTGGCACCTTTTCTCTGATTAATTGGCCTATTGGGCAGCCAACAAAGTGAGCTTGGACTCGGTAACAGAACTTCCTAATAGTATAGAAATATCTGGCAAATTATTGGAATTAGTTATCAAGAGGTGAAGTAACTTCATAGTTTTCCAAGTCTCTCTCTGCTATTAACAAAACATATGATTTCAATGTAGAGGTATCAAAGGTAAAATTAATTTTTTTTGTTGGCCTTTCAGTTAGTTTTGCATTTGTAATAGAAGAGTCTTTACAGTTTCATATGTATTGGTACCAGAAAAATCACCAGGCAAATTGATATTCACCTAAGTCAGGATTAAAAAGGCTTTACTCTGACTATTATATAGTCAGTCATATTTCATAGATCAGTATTTTATTTTCTTCAAATCAGTAATTCAAAATCATCTCTCATTATATGTAATTTATTCTTTTTTCTTGCATCTTTTGAAAATTCTTGGACATTTCAGTATTTAAGGTCAAATTATTTTTGAATATCTTACATACTTTTAACTCATCAAGTGTATAAATAATAATATCTGCAATACAAATATCTTTTCCCCAATAGCAATATTAAAGAAACAAATTCACAGAGTAATATAGAAGACAGTGATACAGTCATATACCTTTCTTACTAATTATTGAGAAGTATGTCTTTCACATATGCCATTGTAATCCAATTTATGAAACTATTTCCTTCCAAGAACACACAATCTAGAAAAAGTTTTAGATGACCCAAAGCTTTTGTTAACATAATTTGATAAATGTCTTCATTGAGGATGGAAAGAGATAATGAAATACATTAGATAATAGAAAATTATATAAGGTACCAAGTCACAATAGCTGTATACCTAAATCTTAAATAAGTAAGATCTGCAGTAAAGCAAAAGCCTAACACATTCATCAAAAAAGGATTAAGTGATTATGAAAATATTAAAATTTAAAACAAATGCAGAACAATTTCAGTTTTATCACCCGTTAGCTGTGAAACCTAAGCAAATTGTCTAGCTGCTCCAAGCACCAACATATATCTTCACCTGTTTAAAAAAAAAAAAATAAGAAAATAAAACCTACTACTACCTTAAAGAGAGCTTTTAAGGACTGGTATATAATATGCACAGCTTAGTAATAAATAACAAACACAGCTCAATAAATGACTTATTGTAGAATCATGTGAAAAATTTCCTTCCTACACTTTTCTGATTCTCCATGCCTCTTCTTCACCAAATGCAAAAATGTATAAAAGAAAATCAAGGGGTGTGTGTGCATGTGTGTGTATGTGTATTCAGAGATGTAGCCTTTTGTATTCAACAGTGTATTATCTGCAAGTATTACACTTTTTAACAAGTGAGTTGTACAGGTATATGTCCCAATTACCAATATATACACAGAAACTCAAAAGAACTTTTTTCATATTCAATCAAATTCCCTAAGTATGGAAAGCAAATTTATATGAATTGCATTTCTCACTTTCCAAAATGTAATAAAAGACTCTAATGAATACATGCTACAGAGATTCGCAATGTAATAAGAGTGCTTCCAGGAACAATACACTATAAGAGGTAACTAAAATCAATTTGTGCATGAGTTTAACAATTCTCTTAGGTGTTTAAACCTACTAAATTTAATATATTTTACAAATATATTATTCAAACAGTGAAGCATTTGGATTCCTTTATCTAATTCCCCACAATTTCTGAACTTACATTTGTAAGTACAGGACTTTTCTCTGTTTTTTCTCTAATTCATTTATGAAATTATATAGTTCTTTAAAATTTCAGAGGCTGCAAAGTTTGAAAACTAAAGGTAATAGAGGTCTGTGTGTAACTAGATCAAAAGAAGAAATAAACTTGGTTAAATGAGTGATGAATAAATAAGGAGTAAATGTTATAAAATTGCCTAATTTTCAAATAGATATATGGATGTGTATATACATACATACAAAAGTTAGTTTATGAAATTGATTATGGATCATTATATGAAAAGAATCATAAGAAAAAATGTGGTACTCAATTGAAAGAAATATTTTTATTCATCAATTGAACTTGTGATATAATTGTTGTACCAAAACATATATTTTTCTTAAGACCCTTCATAATTTAATATATTAAGTTTACTTTCAGAGGATGTCTTAGCCTGGGAGGCCCTTGAATCAGCTCAAAACAAGCACTTAGCTGCAGCTGATTTTTAGGAGTTAATCTCATTGAGAATGAGTTAAAAACTTGGAGAACTGAGGGAAGGAAGAAAAGATAAAGTGTGAAATAATACTCACTGCTATGAACAGAGGCCCAGTTTCAACTGGGATAGTCAAAGGAGGGTACATAATACACCTCTTGAAAGTATCCACCTGCATTTAATGCATCTGCTTCCATCAGAGCATTGGTTGAGGTTTTCTCTCAAGGACCCTGACTGCTCTTTGTTTTCAGGTTACTCTTGAGAGCGTTTGAGTAACTCCCATTTGTATCTTCAGCTCTGGAGAATCCTTGAAACAGACAAGATACTACTGACGTTAGATGTCGCAAAGCCCATGTAGAACTGTCTACAAGGTCTCAGCTAGTATTTTATATAAAACAAAGAAGATGTGGCCATCTGATACTGACAACCACCGGCACCACTTTGGTCTTTTCTGTCATTGTGTTTTCAAATTGGGAGGGAACTATCTTCTGTATATAATACAACTAATCATACACAGTGGTCATTGAAATAACCTGTAATTGCCATAGTTGTTATTATTCATAATTACCTTTTCTCACAGTTCCTCCTAGATTTTTCTCAGCCTTAACCATCAATTTAGCTGGAGTAGATTGCTCTCATAGTGGGCTGATTCTTCATTAAAGCAGCCCGTGAAGTTCTGAGATCTTTATTGCCTTGTTCTTGTTTAGGCTATAGTCACAAAAAAAAGCATGACAGTAGCCAGAGACAGTCAAGTGCATCTCTTGGAATACTGGACATACTCCTGCCCTCCCTAGCTAAACAATCTAAAAATTTATTTATACAGCATATCTCTGAATTTTTGTAGTTTACTTCCCACAAGCAGACATCCATGTGTCTTAGCATTATGTACTAAATATATGCCATTTCCTGACACTGAGTCCAATTTTCATGATGTAGTTAAAATAGTGAGCCACTGTGATGTTCTGCAGAATGTCAAAATAATCAAGACAATACAGATTATTTTTGAAGAGACAAGTAGTGTTAACCTAACCTTAGGGCAAAATAGTATATTCCTGTGTCCTTTCCACAAAAGGCAGAGTTTTGGAGCCTCCCAACTGATGAGAATGAAATGAATGTATTTATCATAGTAATAGCAGCATGCTATTTCTCTAAGGCACTCCTGACATATTTAGGTAAAGATATCTCTTTAAGACTACAAATGTCATAGGAGTTAACAACTGGTTACAATTATGTAATCCACTATGGCTTGGCTTGCAACAGTTCATCTAGGTTCTGCAAAACCTATACAGTCGAATTGGTAAAGGCCTCATTGTCAACATCCTTACAGTTTGAAAGTAGATTGATGTCTTCCCGAGATGTATCATGCCTTTAGGATTAGGATTATGGCAGTTCCAGTGTTTTGCAGTTGGCTTTTCCTATCACAACGGCTTTTCCTTCATGCATCAGAGAGACAGTGTGCATGCGTGCTCAGTTGTATCTGACTCTTTGCAACCCTATGAACTGTAGCCCACCAGGCTTCTCTCTCCATGGGATTCTCCAGGCAAGAATACTGGAGTGGGTTGCCATTTCCTTCTCCAGGGGATCTTCCCAACCCGGGGATAGAATCCATGTCTCTTCTGTCTTCTGCATTGGTAGGCCTTACCTCTGAGCCACCTGGGAAGCCGAGAAAGACAATGGTTTTGCTAACTCCTAATTCTTCTCAAGTAGTCCGCTACTTGTATTAGTTGTAGTAAGGATAATCTTTTTGCTCAGTCATGTGACTAACTGTTCAGCTTAAATTCTGGTTTCTCTAATCTGGAACCTATCTTGTACACCCATGTCTGAAAAGCAAGTCTAGGTGGACTCAAGTGGGAGTATAAAGGCAGGAAACCCTTCTGAAAGTCGGGGCATCCAAGCTCTAATCTTGGATCTCCACTAAGCATGTATGTTTACTTTCAGGGCTTCCCTGGTGGCTCAGAGGTTAAAGCATCTGCCTGCAATGCGGGAGACCCGGGTTCGATCCCTGGGTTGGGAAGATCCCCTGGAGAAGGAAATGGCAATCCACTCCAGTATTCTTGCCTGGAGAATCCCATGGACAGAGAAGTCCATGGGGTCACAAAGAGTCGGACACAACTAAGCGACTTCACGTTATACCTTCACCTAAATCACTAGAACCTCTGTCATTTTAAAATTTTAGCTACTAAAACAGGAGGCTGGACCAAATGATCATTTGATTTGATAGTAATATATTAAGTACTGCTCAAAATTCTCTAAGCCAGGCTTCAGCAATACGTGAAACATGAAATTCCAGATGTTCAAGCTGGTTTTAGAAAAGGCAGAGAAACCAGAGTTCAAATTGCCAACATCCAATGGATCATCGAAAAAGCAAGAGTTCCAGAAAACATCTATTTCTGCTTTATTGACTATGCCAAAACCTTTGACTGTGTGGATCACAATAAACTGTGGAAAATTCTGAAAGAGATACCAGACCACCTGACCGGCCTCTTGAGAAACCTATATGAGGTCAGAAAGCAACAGTTAGAACTGGATATGGAACAGACTGGTTCCAAATAGGAAAAGGAGTACGTCAGCACTGTATATTGTCACCCTGATTATTTAATTTATATGCAGAGTACATCATGAGAAACGCTGGGCTGAAAGAAGCACAAGCTGGAATCAAGATTGCTGGGAGAAATATCAATAACCTCAGATATGCAGATGACACAACTCTTATGGCAGAAAGTGAAGAGGAGCTAAAAACCTATTGATGAAATTGAAAGAGGAGAGTAAAAAAGTTGGCTTAAAACTCAACATTCAGAAAACGAAGATTATGGCATCTGGTCCCATCACTTCATGGGAAATAGATGGGGAAACAGTGGAAACAGTGTCAGACTTTATTTTGGGGGGCTCCAAAATCACTGCAAATGGTGACTGCAGCCATGAAATTAAAAGACGCTTACTCCTTGGAAGGAAAGTTATGACCAACCTAGATAGCATATTCAAAAGCAGAGATATTACTCTGCCAACAAAGGTCCATCTAATCAAGGCTATGGTTTTTCCAGTGGTCCTGTATGGATGTGAGAGCTGGATTGTGAAGAACCTGAGCTCTGAAGAATTGATGCTTTTGAACTGTGGTGTTGGAGAAGACTCTTGAGAGTCCCTTGGACTGCAAGGATATCCAACCAGTCCATCCTAAGGGAAATCAGTCCTGGGTGTTCATTGGAAGGACTGATGCTAAAGCTGAAACTCCAATATTTTGGCCACCTCATGCAAAGAGTTGACTCATTGTAAAAGACCCTGATGCTGGGAGGGATTGGGGGCAGGGAGAGAAAGGGACAACAGAGGATGAGATGGCTGGATGGCATCACCGACTCAATGGACATGAGTTGGAGTGAACTCCAGGAGTTGGTAATGGACAGGGAGGCCTGGCATGCTGCGATTCGTGGGGTCACAAAGAGTCAGACATGACTGAGTGACTGAACTGAACTGAACTGATTCATTTATGAAATGTGATATAGGGGATTCATCAGTTAAATATCTATAATACTCAATTCAAAAGTCAAAAATATTACTAAAATAGAAAAGTTGTTGCATTTACAAACTCAGTCATTTCTGTATAAGGGATTAATATTTACAACTAACTCATATTGAATGTTTACTGTGTTAAATGCTTTATATTGATTACTTATTTTCTCATCAAAAATTTGAGGTCATTATTATTATGATTCCCTGTACACATGATAAAATTGACAGAGATGACATCGTGTCCAGGACAGTAATTAACAGAAACGTAATTTGAACCAAAGCAGTCCATGCTGTGAACCTCTGGATTATATAGCCTCTTTTCATTATCTGTCTATACATTACATGGTCTTTTGGGTAAAAAATGAAAATGTCCAAATCAGTTGAAGCAGTTTTTTGTTGGTTCAGTTCTGTCAAAGTGATAACTCTGGTAGCTCTACTATAAGGATAAATTTCTTAATTGGTGTTTATTCAGCTTAGAGTCTTTATTGTTAGAACTGTCACTAAATAAAAATATTGGCGAATATAATGACATAAAATATTTCTACAGAACTTTCTAGAGCTTTTTGATAGAGATTTGAACTTTTCTTCTTCTAGAAGACTGAGATTCAAAGACACAGAAGAAGAAGAGAAAAAAAAAAAAAAAAGAGAGAGAGCAGTTAAAAGGAACCTCTTTGCGACCTCTCCAGAATTTCTTGATTGCTTCTCATCTGGTCTAATTTTTCCCTGATGAGAAGCTGTGCTTGAGAGTAATAAGTACTGCATGAACTAAACAGATCACACTTGACTGTCTGCATAATGGCAGTGGTGGGAAAGAATCAAATGGCTTTAGGTTTCATCAACCTGCAGCTATTGATTTTTCAGTTTTCCATGAGCAGCATACTGGAGTTAGCAAAAACGACTTTTTGCACTCAAAAGAGTGAACAGCAGGGAATATCAAACCATGCTTGAATATAATATGCATTTCTTTAAACAGCTTGCATCTCACCTCACCCTGACTCCTTCAATGTAAAAGCACAACTCCACTTCACAAGTGTATATACTGCACAAGGTAAAGGAATGTTTTCTAACCTTATACTACTGATATATCTGAACAGTTATACCACTGATCGTATATTTAAAGTTAACCCTAACCCTAAGCATCAACAGACATTATCTTTATATGTGTATTCAAAAATTTAGAGCAGTGAAAGTAATGATTTTTGAAAGATTCATTTCTAAAAGAGATATAGTAAAATTGAGTTTGAATACTCATTTGAATATTTTTAAGTGCTTCACTACAATCAAAAAACAAAATAAAAACCATTAGATATGTGATACAAAACACATATAAGTCCCATTATATTGAACGGCAAATGCCCATTTTCTATGTTTTTTTTTTAATTCTTTGTAAACCAACAGCAAAATGGTTGTCCTTTTCATTTTAATTTATTTTTTAATGGCTTCTGAAAGGGCAAAGGGCTTTTGTTTTGTTTTTGCAGACAGTAAAACTGTAGGTAACCAGCATACAAAATGAGTTTGGCTTTGGGAAATTCATCTTTGTCATTTGTTAAAGTGCTTTCTTTCCTGCCATTCTATCCAAATTATTTTGTCCTCAGATTACAAGCAGGGCCATTCATCTATTAGTTTCAAGTTTACCTCATGAAATTAAGCACCAGGGTGTGCAATAATTAGAAATCACCTCACCCTGGAAAATGGGATAATGACAGAGTCCTTGAATCAGTGGAGGTTAAAGCTGCATGTTTAGAGCACATTTGTATAAACCTGAGACAGGCTTCTGATTAGTGATGTTGTATGAAGGTACAACAACTAAAAATTATATTTAGTCTATCAGAAAGAATTTATTTTAAGCACTGTGACCTTAGAATTGCATCATGTAAGCAGAAGAATCTATGGCAAAAAAGAAAAAAGTAATATACAATGTCCTTTCCTCAACCTTGAGTTCACTTTTCAAGGAATCAGTTAGTATTAGTAACATTAATATACAATGCATATAAATGATGAGGTACAGTGCACTAATATACAAGACTGTGGCAAGTGTAAATTATTTAAATAGGAAGAAAAGGTTTAGCTTGACCACCTATCATGTGGTGAGATAAATATAGATACAAGAAAAATGCAAAACCTGAAACCATACAAGGAAAAAACAATATGTCAATGTTATTGGATTTGAAATTGAGAGTGTCCCTATAAGCATAATACCAAAAGCAGAAATAACCAAGAAACTGTATCTGACTTAGAAAACACAGATAGAACTTTTTTTGTCATAAAAATGTAGATGGCATGATACATAAGGAGAAATTTCATGGATAACTAGTTGTCATTAATAGTGCTATTCCTAAAAGCAACAGGTATAAAATAAAGGTACTGGATTCATGACCTCTGAAGAAAGCATGAACCCAGTTTCTTAATCTTTATTCTAGTTTCCTGGTATTAATATAATTCACATATCTCTCCTAATATCCTTTATTTCTTCCCTCTGAAATCACCTGAAAGTATTTCTTATACTCACATTTAAATTCCTGGGTAGTGGTGGAGTCAGGGCAGGTTCTGATTGTTTCGCTACTGCCATCTACACTTGGTAGCAGCCTCCACAAAAGCCACACTGTGGGCTGTGGACCTAGCTACATAGATCTGCATGTGAAAAGATCCCACACCATGAAACAAAGGGAGACTTGAGTCCAATACAACAAGAGAAAGAAAGCTTTACATCCTAAGAATGTGTCAAAAGAGATTATGATGAAAAATGAGGTAAGTTAACAAACTGAAATGAAAAGGAAAGTGATTAAAATTCAGAAAAAGATTATGTGGGAGAAAAAATATTGTGAGGTAATTAAAAGGGTTAAAGCAACAATAACATCAAATCGAGAGATCATAAAGAACTGAATATTACAGAAAGTAATATCAAAGAACTGAAACAAAACTTGAGAACTGGCTACTGAATATGGAGGAAAATATCAAGGAGATCAAAATAATAGGTCAGAGGTTGCTATAAATCTTGAAACGGTTATCCAACATTCAGACATAACCAAAACTAGTGGAACTGAACCAATAATCAAATTAAAACAAAATGTCCAAAACATAAATGGTAATGACTCACTGAGATTTCTCAAAATAAGTAAAAATAAGTCTCCACCTTTGAAATAGGTATATGCATATTTTCCTTAATTTTAAATATAAAATAATCTAGATATATTCAGACAGAAAATCTAACCATCCAACCAAAAGGAAAAAAAATGTAACAGGAGAAAACAAAAAATCATACTGGCCACAGATTTTTTTCAAGAACAAAATTCAATAGCATATGAACATTTTTGTTTCCTAACACTGAGAAATTTCTCTGGACCTTTAGGGAAATAAGTTAGACACTCCAAGCATTTGAAAAGTTAGCATGATGATATTCTATGGCATATATAAGATTTAACTCACAATTCACCAATGATATATCAAAAGACAGCTTAAAATCATCTTATGAGTACTTAAACATATTTTGTTTAAATAACTGTTACATATAACTTTATAAAACTTAATGTTCACATTAAATCAAAGAAATAACTTCTGAAAGATAGAAAACAAATGACAAAATTCCTAAGAAAAATAAGTCTAACAAACTAAAAAATATACATCAAATTAGTAGAGGATGGAAGTCTTTAACAAGGAAAAACATTGCTCATATAGTGTAAAGTGATTCTGGAGATTTTCAGACAAGGGGTTGCTCCAGTGAAACACTTTAATCACTCCTTCTTCATACCTTGACCAGAGATTGTTCATGATTAGAGTTTGAGAAGCCATCTTAGATCATTAGGGAAAGGCCAAAATAATATTTGGAAACTTCATCCCTTCTATATTTCTCTAAACTAATGCCAGCCATGACCTGCTTCCAGCTTTGCTTTTTTATAAGAAAAATAAACTTGTACTTCTATAAGTAAATGTAGTCTGATTTTCAGTTCAGTTCAGTTCAGTTCAGTCACTCAGTCGTATCCAACTCTTTGCAACCCCATGAATCGCAGCACGTCAGGCCTCCCTGTCCATCAACAACTCCTGGAATTCACTCAGACTCACGTCCATCCAGTCAGTAATGCCATCCAGCCATCTCATCCTCTGTCGTCCCCTTCTCCTCCTGCCCCCAACCCCTTCCAGCATCAGAGTCTTTTCCAATGAGTCAACTCTTGGCATGAGGTAGCCAAAGTACTGGAGTTTCAGCTTTAGCATCATTCCTTCCAAAGAACACCCAGGACTGATCTCCTTTAGTATGGACTGGTTGGATCTCCTTGCAGTCCAAGGAACTCTCAAGAGTCTTCTCCAACACCACAGTTCAAAAGCATCAATTCTTCAGTGCTCAGCTTTCTTCACCGTCCAACTCTCACATCCATACATGACCACTGGAAAAACCATAGTCTTGACTAGATGGAACTTTGTTGGCAAAGTAATGTCTCTGCTTTTGAATATGCTATCTAGAGTGGTCATAACTATTCTTCAAAGGAGTAAGCGTCTTCATGGCTGCAATCACCATCTGTAGTGATTTTAGAGCCCCCCAAAATAAAGTCTGACACTGTTTCCACTGTTTCCCCATCTATTTCCCATGAAGTGATGGGACCAGATGCCATAATCTTCATTTTCTGAATGTTGAGCTCTAAGCCAACTTTTTCACTCTCCTCTTTCACTTTCATCAAAAGGCTTTTTAGTTCCTCTTCACTTTCTGCCATAAGGGTGGTGTCATCTGCATATCTGAGGTTATTGATATTTCTCCTGGCAATCTTGTTTCCAGTTTGTGCTTCTTCCAGCCCAGCATTTCTCATGATGTACTCTGCATATAAGTTAAAAAAGTAGAGTGACAATATACAGCCTTGACGAACTCCTTTTCCTATTTGGTATATTACATTTAGCAATAAGTATAAACGTAAAATGACCACTAATGAAATTTAAAACATTATGTACACTACCCAATTTTGCTGAAGGTTAAATAAAAATACAAATGAAAATAGTCCATAATATAAACAAAGCAATGAAAACATCAAGATACAAAACTGCAAAGCAGAATAACAAACAAATGATTAATGAAATAATGAAATGGTTAAAATTTTATTTAAAAAGATTTTGAAAACTTTTTTGATGTTAAAATTGATATACCCATTATCTATAACATATCCATATGATTTACAAATTATAATTAACAAATTGAGCAAAATTTCATGAAAGGAATTCAAACAAAAAGATGTAAGATTAGTTAGAGTAACAAACAATAGGCAATGAAGTATGTTTTAAGGCAAAAAAGGTGAATAATCCTCACAGAAAAATAGACTTGGCTGAACTACATATTTTTGAATATATATAAGAAATTAAAAGACACTTACTCCTTGGAAGGAAAGTTATGACCAACCTAGATAGCATATTCAAAAGCAGAGACATTACTTTGCCAATAAATGTCCGTCTAGTCAAGGCTATGGTTTTTCCTATGGTCATGTATGGATGTGAGAGTTGGACTGTGAAGAAAGCTGAGTGCCGAAGAATTGATGCTTTTGAAGTGTGGTGTTGGAGAAGACTCCTGAGAGTTCCTTGGACTGCAAGGAGATCCAACCAGTCCATTCTGAAGGAGATCAGCCCTGGGATTTCTTTGGAAGGAATGATGCTAAAGCTGAAACTCCAGTACTTTGGCCACTTCATGCGAAGAGTTGACTCATTGGAAAAGACTGATGCTGGAAGGGGTTGGGGGCAGGAGGAGAAGGGGATGACAGAGGATGAGATGGTTGGATGGCATCACTGACTCGATAGATGTGAATCTGAGTGAACTCTTGGAGTTGGTGATTGACAGGGAGGCCTGGCATGCTGCGATTCATGGGGTCACAAAGAGTCGGACACGACTGAGTGACTAAACTGAATTGAACTGAAGAAATTGTGGAACATATGTATCTAATTTAAAGGACACACAGTAAGAAACATTAATCAGCCACCCACAATCTTGCAAAATACATATATCCATACTCTCTGTAGAAAAATATAGCATACATACAAAATGCATAGAATATATAAACTTTTATTTTCCCTACTCCCATTGGCATAAACAATATAAGGATATAAGAGAGCTATTATTTCTAAAACATTTTTCCTGAACAGATTCAAATATTATTAGACTATGAAGAAAATTTCAATAAATGCCAATGAGTGGTAAAATTGTATCAGTAACACCTTCCTTTAAAAAGTAATGAAGTTATGAATTAACTGGCAAAAATTTCACTAAAAATATTCATTTGAATAAAACAACATTCCTCTGAAAACTTGGCTCAATTCCAATACTCTACCTACAATTAGAATTATTTTTGAAAATGGGAATACTTTTAAATGCTTTAGTGGCCACAACTGTTTTCTGAGATAAAGTTAAATACTTGAATTTTAAAAGGATTAGAATTAATTAAACATCAACTTAAGAAGTTGAAAAAAGCATTTGAGAAACTCAAAGCAAAGTAGAGGAAACAGGCAAAACACAGTTGTTCATGCTGTGGACTTAGCTCCAGGCTTGGTGAGTCACTTAACAGTCCAAGGAGCAGTGGCTGCGCAGGCTCAGGAGGGCCTAGAGGAGCTACTCCACGTTCAAGGTCAGGAGGGGTGGCAGTGAGGATATACCCCTCATCCAAGGTAAGGAGTAATGGCTGTACTTTTTTGGAGCAGCCATGGAGAGATATCCCACATCCACGGTAAGAGAAATCCAAGTAAGACGGTAGGTGTTGCAAGAGGGCATCAGAGGGCAGAAACACAGAAACCGTACTCACAGAAAACTAGTCAATCTAATCACACTAGGACCACAGCCTTGTCTAACTCAATGAAACTAAGCCATGCCATGTGGGGCAACCCAAGATGGGCGGGTCATGGTGGAAAGGTCTGAGAATGTGGTCCACTAGAGCAGGAAATGGCAAACCACTTCAGTATTTTTGCCTTGAGAACCCCATGAAGAGTAGGAAAAGGCAAAATGATAGGATACCAAAAGAGGAACTCCCCAGGTCATTAGGTGCCCAATATGCTACTGGAGATCAGTGGAGAAATAACTACAGAGAGAATGAAGGGATGGGGCCAAAGCAAAAACAATACCCAGTTGTGGAGGTGACTGGTGATAGAAGCAAGGTCCGATGCTGCAAAGAGCAATATTGCATAGGAACCTGGAATGTCAGGTCCATGAATCAAGGCAAATTGGAGGTGGTCAAACAGGACATGGCAAGAGTGAACATCGAGATTCTAGGAGTCAGCAAACTAAAATGGACTGGAATGGATGAATTTAACTCAGATGACCATTATATCTACTACTGTGGGCAGGAATCCCTTAGAAGAAATGGCATAGCCATCATGGTCAACAAGAGTCCAAAATGCAGTACTTGGATGCAATCTCAAAAACGACAGAATGATCTCTGTTCATTTCCAAGGCAAACCATTCAATATCACAGTAATCCAAGTCTATGCCCCAACCAGTAACACTGAAGAAGCTGAAGTTGAACGGTTCTATGAAGACCTACAAGACCTTTTAGAGCTCACAACCAAAAAAGATGTCCTTTTCATTATAGGGGACTGGAATGCAAAAGTAGGAAGTCAAGAAACACCTGGAGTAACAGGCAAATTTGGCTTTGGAATATGGAATGAAGCAGGGCAAAGGCTAATAGAGTTTTGCCAAGAGAACTCACTGGTCATAGCAAACACCCTCTTCCAACAACACAAGAGAAGACTCTACACGTGGACATCACCAGACAGTCAACACTGAAATCAGATTGATTATATTCTTTACAGCCAAAGATGGAGAAACTCTATACAGTCAGCAAAAGCAAGACCAGGAGCAGACTGTGGCTCAGATCATGAACTCCTTATTGCCAAATTCAAACTTAAATTGAAGAAAGTAGGGAAAACTGCTAGACCATTCAGGTATGACCTAAATCAAATCCCTGATGATTATACAGTGGAAGTGAGAAATAGATCTAAGGGCCTAGATCTGATAGATAGAGTGCCTGATGAACTATGGACTGAGATTTGTGACATTGTAGAAGAGACAGGAATCAAGACCATCCCTGTGGAAAAGAAATGCAAAAAAGCAAAATGGCTGTCTGGGGAGGCCTTACAAATAGCTGTGAAAAGAAGAGAAGCAAAAAGCAAAGGAGAAAAGGAAAGATATAAGCATCTGAATGCAGAGTTCCAAAGAATAGCAAGAAGAGATAAGAAAGCCTTCCTCAGCAATCAATGCAAAGAAATAGAGGAAAACAAAAGAATGGGAAAGACTAGAGATCTCTTCAAGAAACTTAGAGATACCAAGGGAACATTTCATGCAAAGATAGGCTCGATAAAGGACAGAAATGGTATGGACCTAACAGAAGCAGAAGATACTAAGAAGAGGTGGCAAGAATACACAGAAGAATGGTACAAAAAAGATCTTCATGACCAAGATAATCACAATGGTATGATCACTCACCTAAAGCCAGACATCCTGAAATGTGAAGTCAAGTGGGCCTTACAACCATCACTACCAACAAAGCTAGTGGAGGTGATGGAATTCCAGTGGAGCTATTTCAAATCCTGAAAGATGATGCTGTCAAAGTGCTGCACTCAATATGTCAGCGAATTTGGGAAACTCAGCAGTGGCCACAGGACTGGAAAAAGTCAGTTTTCATTCCAATCCCAAAGAAAGGCAATGCCAAAGAATGCTCAAACTACCACACAATTGCACTCATCTCACTCGCTAATAAAGTAATGCTCAAAATTCTCCAAGCCAGGCTTCAGTAATACATGAACCGTAAATTTCCAGATGTTAAAGCTGGTTTTAGAAAAGGTAGAGGAATCAGAGACCAAATTGCCAACATCTGCTGGATCATCGAAAAAGCAAGAGAGTTCCAGAAAAACATCTATCTCTGCTTTATTGACTATTCCAAAGCCTTTGACTGTGTGGGTCACAATAAACTGGAAAATTTTGAAAGTGATAGGAATACTAGACCACCTGACCCGCCTCTTGAGAAGCCTATATGCAAGTCAGAAAGCAACAGTTAGAACTGGACATGGAACAACAGACTGGTTCCAAATAGGAAAAGGAGTCCGTCAAGGCTGT
Organism: Oryx dammah; assembly: GCF_014754425.2. Classification (NCBI taxonomy): domain Eukaryota; kingdom Metazoa; phylum Chordata; class Mammalia; order Artiodactyla; family Bovidae; genus Oryx; species Oryx dammah. The sequence goes on from NW_024070187.1 coordinate 10,115,420, forward strand.
ATATTGTCACCCTGCTTATTTAACTTCTATGCAGAGTACATCATGAGAAACGCTGGGCTGGAAGAAGCACAAGCTGGAAACAAGATTGCTGGGAGAAATATCAATAACCTCAGATATGCAGATGACACCACCCTTATGGCAGAAAGTGAAGAGAAACTGAAAAGCCTCTTGATGAAAGTGAAAGAGGAGAGTGAAAAAGTTGGCTTAAAGCTCAACATTCAGAAAACAAAGATCATGGCATCTGGTCCCATCACTTCATGGGAAATAGATGGGGAACCAGTGGAAACAGTGTCAGACTTTATTTTGGGGGGCTCCAAAATCAGTGTAGATGGTGACTGCAGCCATGCAATTAAAAGACACTTACTCCTTGGAAGAAAAGTTATGACTAACCTAGATAGCATATTGAAAATCAGAGACGTTACTTTGTCAACAAAGATTCATCTAATCAAGGCTATGGTTTCTCCAGTGGTCATGTATGGATGTGAGAGTTGGACTGTGAAGAAAGCTGAGCGATGAAGAATTAATGCTTTTGAACTGTGGTGTTGGAGAAGACTCTTGCAAGTCCCTTGGACTGTAAGGAGATCCAACCAGGAGATCAGTCCTGGGTGTTCTTTGGAAGGACTGATGCTAAAGCTGACACTCCAGTACTTAGGCCACCTCAAGCGAAGAGTTGACTCATTAGAAAAGACTCTGATGCTGGGAGGGGTTGGGGGCTGGAGGAAAAGGGGACGACAGAGGATAAGATGGCTGGATGTTATCACTGACTCTAGGGATGTGAGTTTGAGTGAACTCCGGGAGTTGGTGATGGACAGGGAGGCCTGGCATGCTGCGATTCATGGGGTCGCAAAGAGGTGGACATGACTGAGCGACGGAACTGAACTGAACTGAAGTAACAGCTGCCATCTTGCTTCCTTAGATTGAGGGATTCCCACTATGTTTCATTGTTGAAATAATCCTCTTGAATTCAGCTAGTGTTAATATTTCTGGCTGCTTGTGCAAGTTCTTGAGACCTTTCAGGACCTCCCAAAGGCATTTACATTGTTGGTGAAATCAACCATAAACCCAAATGTTGTGGCCCACTAAATCTCTTACTGAAACATCTTCAGTCTCTCACACCGCAATTTTCCACCAAGAAGGATTAGGACAAACAAGCTTGAAGATCTCAGAAAGCAAAATAAGTGGAACTTGATCTGAAGCTACTGGAGATGCCTTGAGAGTAGCCAAAGACAGTGAACCAAAGGGCTCAGTGATATCTTCACCTGGTCAAGGAGCAGTTCCCAGAGCCTCTAGTAACTGTCTTATGGTCCCTGTCACAACAAAACTTTCAAATGACAAAACTAAGAGATGTAGTAACAAGCTTCCTGTCCTTTATTCAAGGGGAAACAACCCATGGATTGGGAGAGTGCACCCTTCCTGAGGGATTTTGGGTAACAGCAAGTTTTATAGAACATTAAGTGAGGCAACTCAGAAATAGGACATGATTGGCTAGGAGGTCAGAGACTTTCTTATCAGGCTAACAGGTCCTGCTTTTTAGAGTTGGGAGATTCAGGTCTCTTTGACGGTAAGATGTTTCTCCATAAGTGCAGGGTGACTTAGGTTTAGATTTTTGGATGTGGGTGGGACCAGTGGTCTGTGTCAGCCAATTCTGACTCTTTGTGGCCCCATAGACTGTAGCCTGCCAGGCTCCTCTTTTCCATGGAGTTTTCCAGGCAAGAATACTGGAAAGGGTTGCCATTTCCTTCTCCAGGGGATCTTCCCAAGCCAGGGATCAAGCCCACCTCTCTTATCTGCATTTCATGTCTCCTACCCTGGCAGGTGAGTTCTTTACCACTAGTGCAGCCTGGGAAGCCCTAAACCCTGGAAAGTCCCAGGTGGGGACCACTGGGGACTCCCCAATTTAGTGGGTCTCAATATGCAAATTACATGTATCAATTGTAAGGAAGTGACCTAGGAATGAGAAGTCCAAAGACAGACTTTTACACAGTCTCCTGTTTTCAGCTCCCCATCTGGTTTCTTCTTCAATTACCCAAGTTTCTAGGAGCTGTGGAAACTTCTTTTTCATGTCAGCCATGCCCCCTGGACGTATCATGTTGCAAGTAAGGAACCAGTCTCTCCACTGCTGTGATTTCTTCCCTTGTTCTCTTTTATCTTATGGACTTTATATATTTTGAATTCCTATGTTAGTAAGTTCTTGTAAGAAAATGAGGTAAATGTTAGTGACCATTCAATCCTCCATGTTTAAACTGAAACTTGAGTCAAATTATTCCACAGACATAGCCTACCTAGTTGATGGTGTGAATTTAATCTCTAGCTTGTATAGCAGGTGGAAAGGTTTTTTATCCTCTTGCTTAGCCACTCTGCCCTGGAGCTCAGTTGTGGTTTGATCCTCACCTCTGCTTGTAAGTCATGCACAGGACTTTGCAGAGTCAAATTAGTATATAAGTAGGAGGTAATATCCAAAGAATGTATTGGTTTTGCAACATTTTGAATATAATCAATATAATTGTTATAACAAATTAACATTTTATGCATTTTTATCTCACATAATCATGTATTTATCTAGTATGAATTTATCATTGACCCTATGTAGTTCAAGCAAAATTGGTCATACATGTGGCTCTAGAATTTAATCCAGCCTTTATTAAAATATAGCAGCAAAATTTGGAAAATCTATATCATGAAATTTGAAATGACTAAATGTTATTTTTTTCTTTTTATCATATTGCTGTTATGAGGTGCTTATTTTCTCATTATTTAGTGCTTCCTCCTATAAATAAATGAAGAAAAAAGTTGCAGTTAATTGATGCTCAGTTTAGCCAATTCCATTTAATTCAAAATTTAAATTTATGCATTATAACTAATAATTTAAAATGAATTTCAACTACATGTTAGAGAGATGTTTCACAAGAACATGTTTTAAAAAATTACTACTGTCTTAAAAATATCTTTTTTCTAAGTCATTGAAACCATATTTTTGCTGAGAGCAAGTAAGTTTAGACCTCAAAAGATTTACTTCGGAAGTTAAAATGTCCACTTAGGAAGTGAAAACCCACAATGCTCTAATGGAATTTAAACATAGCAAAACCTCTTCTCCCCCATGCTATCATTAACTAGTATGAGGCTTTTTTGATGAAATTTAAAAGACTTCTTCAATAAATTCTCACAAGCAAGCCAAAGTAAGAACAAAGTATAATCTGAATTTTATGGCTTTGTTTTCTTGTTTGATTTTCTGTAACAGTGCTGTTTTACTGTTAGCCAGTATATTGTTTCTGTAGCTTGACCCTTGAAATAAAAACAATACTGTTCTTTGTTTTAATATTAAAAGTCAACAGGAAAGGCAACATATGAGACTTTTTAACAGATATTTTGGAATTCACTGACAATCTTTTCTCATTATTACATGTAGGAGTATTTTCCCAACTATAAAGACTATTTCCGAAATAATTTGGTGGGAATATTTTCAGTGACAAGCCTTAAGGTTTTTTAGAAAATTTTGGTAAAATACACCCAGGTGCCTAAAATAAAATGATAAAGCAGAAAGATCAAGGAAGCCATTATAGTTTCTTAAAGTGTTAGGAATCAGTACTAGCTACTTAATTTTTAATTGCCTTTCCTTAGGCACTGTAAATTTTGCAAGATTACCTCATCACAAAGCATTAATAACAATGCTAGATGTTGCTGTTTCCCCCCCACCCCACCCAGAGAATATGCATATTGCAACTTTCTTCTACTCATACTTTATTTTCTAATTTTAAAACTCAAAATCATAGACTTCAGCTTTTCTGGTCCCAGAGCAACAGAATTTTTTTAAAAAAAGTAAAATTTCAAAAGGTATCAGTTATAGATAAATTAGGAGTTATATTCAGGTCCAGTACCACTGAATAAATAGCTATATACCATGTCATAGTATTTCCTGCTATTTCTTATATGTGGACCTTCTTTCTTCCAAAGACTCAGAGATAGTGAGAAGATTTAGATTTTCTTCTATTCAGTTTCCTCTACTTCTCTGATTTACTTCTCCTGCTCCACCTTGTATTTTATCTTCTTAATTCCTTCAGGAGGTTCTAAACAATGCTATAGTGGCAACAACCCTAAGTGTTCTTGGGTTCAGTCCAATATTTATCTTAGCAAACACATCACTGTGGGTATAAGACAGGTCCCAAGACCATGTGCTCTCTATAAGCTGCTCTTGAATATATGGAGCCTCCAGATCAACCTAAGCTTTCAGAATCACTGAAGCAAGGCTGAAAAATTGATCACCAACTTCTAGCAGAAGTAAGATAGCTCACTACTCCTCACATTAGATTGACCAAAACAGGCACATGATCACTCTTTAGTTCAAGGGGATGGTGAAGTGCAGTCTTCTCGTATGTCCAGAAGTATAGAAGAACCATATTTTGGTGAACAGTGATAATGCTTATCAAGATCTATTTTTTTAAACCTGCCCATAATAATTTTTAAATTAATCAGCATAAAATAGAATCATAATGCTGTGTAAAAAGTACAACTAAATAGATATGAAGGATTTTGTGTCGAGGAAGAATTACAATGACTTTATCTTCATTCATGCTCTCTTCCCCCACCCCCCTGCTGCATGCATTTATATGTTCTTCAGTAGTTCAGCTGACCTGCAGCAGTTTCTATAAATTTAAAAAAAAACTCCAAAGGACACTTTTTCAACTTCTATCAAGAAAGAGTACCTTCCTCATTGAAACTAAAGAGAGTAAAATTGTTATCAATTTATCTTCTTTAGTCTCATGGTATCCACACTCAGGTAGTTCACACTGATGTCTGCATTATATTTTTCCAGCTCAAAAGATTTTTCCAGAAATATTCTAGCATTTTTTTTCTTTCAGCTAATATCCCCTTTTTTTGAACTATATAATAAAGATTTGGAAAACAGCCTAGTACTATTCCAGCTCGTGATCACGTCTGCTTTTTAACTGTTTCATTTGTATCAAAACTCACTTAATTCTGTTAATTTATCAGTAGATGTGGGGGGATTTCTATGTGGAGAATCATATCTTATGTAAACCATAACAAACTTTTTTTCCCATTTCTTCTATCTACCTTGTTTTTTGACTTGCCTGCATAGGAAAGGGCCTCATAATTGTGTTTGACTGGGAGTAGCAGTTAGTCACTCAGTTATGTCCAACTCCTTGTGACCCATGGACTGTAGCCTCTGTCCATAGGAACTGTCAAGGCAAGAATACTGGAGTGAGTAGTCATTCCCATCCTCAGGGGATTTTCTGGAGCTAGGGATTTTCTGGACCTGGGTCTCTTGCATTGCAGGAGAGGATTAAGAGTTCCCTACATGGACAGGGCCACCCAGGTGGCACAGTGTTAAAGAACCTGCCTGTTAATATAGGAGACGCTAGATACGCCAGTTCAATCCCTGGGTCAGGGAAATCCCCTGGAATAGGAAATGGCAACCCCCTTCTGTATTCTTGCCTGGAGAATTCTATGGACAGAGGAGCCTGATGGGCTACAGTCCATAGTTTTACAAAGTTTTGCACACATGTCATGCCCACTAGCAATTTAAATAATTGACAACTTGCATCATTAAGGTTTCACTATTTACTGGATCATTCCTATCAAACTATAAATATGCTCTGCCTTCCAAGATTAAAAGTAATTGTCCTTGCTTCTCTCAAGCTAGCATGTAAATTCTCTGCTTCATAGCCAAACGTTGGGTTATTTATAAATCCCTACTTCATTACCTTTCATTCGACACATTTTAATAGCATTTTTTGCTTTTTCTTTTTTATATTTAGAAAAATTTTTTTAAAAATGCAAAGAGGAAGTAAAGTTCTCTTTTCCACTCTCTCCAAAAACAACTATTGTTATTATATTTTTTGTTATTGGTATGGTGGCTAAGATGGTAAAGAATCTGCCTGTAATGCAGGAGACCTAGGTTTGATCCCTGGGTTGGGAAGATCCCCTGGAGAAGAGAATGGCAACCCACTCCAGTATTCTTGCCTGGAAAATGCCATGAACAGAGGAGTCTGGTGGACAACAGTCCCAGGGTTACAAAGAGTTGAACATGACTCAGTGACTAACACATTCACTTTCACTTTGCTGTCACATTCAGTGCAGTTCAGTTCAGTTCAGTCACTCAGTCGCTTCAGTCGTGTCCAACTCTTTGCGACCCCATGAACCACAGTACACCAAGCCCCTCTGTCCAACACCAACTTCCACCCAAACCCATATCCGTTGTGTCGGTGATGCCATCCAACCATCTCATCCTCTGTCATCCCCTTCTCCTCCTGCCCTCAATCTTTCCCAGCATCAGGGTCTTTTCAAATGAATTAGCTCTCCGCATCAGGTGGCCAAAGTATTGGAGTTTCAGCCTCAGCATCAGTCCTTCCAGTGAACACTCAGGACTGATCTCCTTTAGGATGGACTGGTTGGATCTCCTTGCAGTCCAAAAGACTCTCAAAAGTCTTCTCCAACATCACAGTTCAAAAGCATCAATTCTTCATCGCTCAGCTTTCTTTATAGTCCAACTCTCACATCCGTACATGATCACTGGAAAAACCATAGCCTTGACTAGACAGACCTTTGTTTGCAAAGTAATGTCTCTGCTTTTTAATATGCTGTCTAGGTTGGTCATAACCTTCCTTCCAAAGAGCAAGCATCTTTTAATTTCATGGCTGCAATCACCATCAGCAGTGATTTTGGAGTCCAGAAAAATAAAAGTCTGACATTGTTTCCACTGTTTCCCCATCTATTTGCCATGAAGTGATGGGACAGATGCCATGATCTTCGTTTTCTAAATGTTGAGCTTTAAGCCAACTTTTTCACTCTCTTCTTTCACTTTCATCAAGAGGCTCTTTAGTCCTTCTTCACTTTCTGCCATAAGGGTGGTGTCATCTGGATATCTGCAGTTATTGACATTTCTCCTGGCAATCTTGATTCCAGCTTGTGCTTCCTCCAGCCCAGCGTTTCTCGTGATGTACTCTGCATATATGTTAAATAAGCAGGGTGACAATATGCACATTATCACAATACGATTTCTTTAAGAATCTGTTGTTTCCACACTACTCAGCCATTTTGTTCTATCTCAAATCAGTTTTCCATAAATGCATTTGTCTATTTCTATATTCTGGGTCTATATCTAAGCTCTTGTTTCAGTGTCTTTTGTGCATGTCTTTTGTCTTTGCTGAGTCCTCCTTGTGTTAATTACTGTACTTTTATGGCTTCATTTTAATATGTGGCAGGGTCAGTCTCTGCTCATTGTTCTTTTTCTAGAATGCCTTTGACTATTTTTGGTTATTTGTTCTTAGATATAAATTTTTTGAATCAAACTGTTATATGTAAAATTAACCAAAACAAACCACATTGGTTACCTTACTAGAGTTGCAATTTCTATCAGTTGGTTAAGTTTATATCATAACAATTCTTGTTTATTCAGATTTTCTTTAATGCCTTTTAGTAAAGTTTAATAATTTGTTTTCTATAAACTTTGCACATTAAAAAAAATGTTCCTAATGACAACTTTTTATCTGTTTCTCTGTAGAGACTCATATCTTACATAAATGATAAAAACTTTTCTTTCCATTTTTTGTATCTACCTTGTTTTTTTACTTGCCCATGTAGGTAAGGACCTCATCATTGTGTTTGATTAAGAGTAGTAGTTAGTCACTCAATTGTGTCCACCTCTTTGTAACCCCATGGACTGTAGTCTGCCAGGGTCCTCTGTCCATGGAATTCTTCAGGTAAGAATAGTGGAGTGAGTAGCCATTCCCTTCCCCAGGGGATTTTCTGGACCTAGGGATCAAACCTGGGTCTCTTGCACAGCAGGCAGATTCTTCAGCATCTGAGCCAGCAGTGATGGCAGGCATCCTTGTGTTTTTCTTAATGTTCAACGGACTGTTCCATTTTTTTCTCATTAAGTGTGGTATTTAAAAATTATTTTTGTACATGTAATTTACTAAGTTAGAAAAGACTATTTCTCTTTTGCTAAAAAATTTTATAAAGAATAGATGTTGATTTAATCACACATTTTCCATCATTTATCAAGATAACAATATGATTTTTACCTTTTTATTTGAAATATACTAAAATATATTAATCACTTGGAACACTTGCATTGTACTGGAATTGTACTTTATTAATGGATTTTATGGTAGGTCACAGGTGGCAATTTTATCTCGTTTCATTTCCAAGGTCAAGATTTGAAAGTTTTTCAATCTGTCCCTTTCTGTGCAGTGGGTTTGATTTTCATTAAGGTTAGTGTTCTGCTTTATGTGAAGTCGCCAATCCAGCTTTGTACTTTGGACAGGCAGAAGCTTTATCTTCTATTTTCTATGCAATCATTAAAGCAGAAATTCAAGGTCCCAGGACTTGGCAGAAAATCTGGCTGAAAGCTACTTGGTGCTGTTGAGTGTAAATTTCTAGTCCCAAGATATCCTGCCTGGGTGTCATGTGAACAAATGGAAACATAGACACATTTTGTGTCCTGATAAGCACTCAGCTTGATCACAAAGTCAGCCAGTTCCAAAACCAAGCCAACTCTGGATCATTTCATCCCAATCAAGGTTGACTGTCACACTAGCCAATTAAATATTTTCTATTAGGCTCTTTCTTGTTCTTTAATCTCTAAAAGCTTCCTGCCTTCTGTGCATTTTGTAGTTCTCCAAGAAAAGACTTATCTGCTTCATGTAGTGTTAAACAAAGTTTGTTGTTTTAACCCAAGTTGTTTTATTTGTTCATTTTAAATCAGTTTTTGGTGACGAGGAATGGGACCCAAAGCTGACTACTAAGACTATGGGACAGAGACACTTAAATAAGATGCTCACTGAGTTCTTTGTTTCACTGTTCTTGTGCTTAACCCTAGGCCTTAGGTAAGTCACTCCTGGATTTGAGTACCACCCCCTGTGTGCAGTTCTCTAATATAAACAAACTATACATAAATAGTTCCTAGAAATGTACTGGGCCCTGAACATCTTCTATGGTTTATTTGAGTTTCCAGAAATGTTCTGGGGAAGTTGTATTTGGGATCCTCAATGGGTGGTAGCTATTAGGGGACTTGCAAAGCTTTAAAGTTATTTTGTAGCATAAACCACTAGAGGTCTTAGGGAAATTAGACAAGAAATTAAACTGTTTTGATCATCAAAAACTAAGTAGACAAAGGTAATACCATTAAAAGCTCTCAGGGCATACACCACTACAAAGAAATCTTGTGAAAGGAATAATAGATCTGTTGCTAATGGAGATTTTGGAAGCCAAAGCCACAAAACTGGTGGTCAGGGGTCAAGTACTTAAAAGCTGCTAGAGTGTTCCCACCTAACTCTAAGTCTCCTGTGCTAGGTTAAGTTGTTCATGGAACAGGTTGGACTGATACTAGGTCACTGCTAATCTCAAGAATGCTGCTGCTAAGTCGCTTCAGTCGTGTCCGACTCTGTGTGACCCCATAGACGGCAGCCCACCAGGCTCCCCTGTCCCTGGTATTCTCCAGGCAAGAACACTGGAGTGGCTTGCCATTTCCTTCTCCGATGCATGAAAGTGAAAAGTGAAAGTGAAGTCGTTCAGTCATGTCCGACACTCATCGATCCCATGGACTGCAGCCTTCCAGGCTCCTCCATCTACGGGATTTTCCATACAAGAGTACTGGAGTGGGGTGCCATTGCCTTCTCCGAACCTCAAGAATATTTCCATGCAATAAGGTAAAACACCACATCTCCTCCAACTCTACATCATTTCCTTATTAGGTATTAATTAGGCTCTGAAAGACCTAAAGCTTAGCTAAAGAAATGGGATCCTCGAGTATCAGACAATTGACTGTACCACCTCCGGCATACCTGCTTAGTTTCTGTCTAAGATCTGTGGTCTCAGAAGCTATACATAATGTATAAAAATTACAATCTTTCTAAAACAACCAAGAGATACAAAGGATATTATGGAAAATGTTCCAACTGAACAGTCATTCTTTTAAAAAGTGCACTTGAAGATAAAGTTTCCCAAATCAATAAACTGAATGGAATACCCATTTTAATTGTTACCCAGAAGGGTCCAGAAAACTTCACACTTCCAAAATAGCTTCATTGAAACATTCATTACAAAAGGCAAAGAAAAAGACACAAGAGGTACCTGAATCAGAACACTATAAGACAACCCCACTCCTACTACACTGCTCAATATCCTTTGGCTAAGGACTCACCTAAGTTCAGTTCAGTTCAGTCCCTCAGTCATGTCCAGCTCTTTGCGACCCCACAGACTGCAGAACAACAGTCATCCCTGTCCATCACCAACTCCCGGAGTTTACTCAAACTCATGCCTATTGAGTCAGTGATGCCATCCAACCATCTCATCCTCTGTCATCCCCTTCTCCTCTCATTTTCAATCTTTTCCAGCATCAGGGTCTTTTCAAATGAGTCAATTCTTCCCATCAGGCAGCCAAAGTATTGGAGTTTCAGCTTCAACATCAGTCCTTCCAATGAACACTCAGGACTGATCTCCTTTAGGATGGACCAGTTGGATCTCCTTGCAATCCAAGGGACTCTCAACAGTCTTCTCCAACACCACTGTTCAAGACCATCAATTCTTTGGCACTCAGGTTTCTTTATAGTCCAATTCTCACATCCATACATGACCATTGGAAAAACCATAGCCTTTACTAGACAAACCTTTGTTGGCAAAGTACTGGAGTACTTTTTAATACACCGTCTTTGTTGGTCATAACTTTCCTTCCAAAGAGTAAGCATCTTTTAATTTCATGGCTGTAGTCACCATCTGCAGTGATTTTGGAGCCCCCCAAAATAAAATCTGCCACTGTTTCCACTGTTTCTCCATCTATTTGCCATGAAGTGATGGGACCGGATGCTATGATCTTAGTTTTCTGAATATTGAGAACCCCAGTCTGGTCTCAGGTGGTCGCCTAGTCTTGACGAGATTCTCTAATTCCTTTAATCTTGCCTCAGGTAGTTTCTTGGCTGTTCCTATCTTGATTATCAACAGTTCAAATCTGCCCTTTGGAGCTCAGGGAAGATCATGGAGGCCAAGAAACAAGAGACAGAAATGTTTCCCTGCACAATCTATGTATTCCCATTAGTACAAAATGTTGCTTTTATGAACGAAAGTGAAAGTAAGTCTCTCAGTCGTGTCCGACTCTTTGGGACTCCATGGATTATACAGTCCATGGAATTCTCCAGTCTAGAATACTGAAGTGGGTAGCCCTTCCCTACTCCATGGAATCTTCCCAACCCAGGGATGGAACCCAGGTATCACACATCACAGGTGGATTCTTTACCAGCTGAGCCAAAAGGGAAGGTTTATAAATAGGTCATAATATCTTTATCCTTCTGTCAGTGTTCATTTGGGCCTTTATCAGTTATTAGTTTCTATACATGATGCTACTGTGAAGGCATGCATATGTTTTATTGAACATGTTTATACTTATCTGTTGGGTATACACCAAAAAATGAAGTTGGTGAATCACAAATAAGTGTCTGCTCTGTATCAATATATAATACCAAACAATTTTCCATGTTCTTTTTACTGTTTTACACTCCCATCAGCAGTGCAGAAAAGCTCCAATTATTTCACATTCTCCCTAAAGTTGGGTATTATCTCTTTTTGATATAATATTCTGGAGATGGTGCAATGATTGCATTTGAGATATTGGATTTTAATTTGTATTTCTCTGTGGTCAGTGAGATTAAGCACCTTTTTATATGTTGATTGGTGATTTGGATACCCTCTGCTGTAATGTCAATTCACATTGTTTCCTTAGTATTCTATGGAGTCTTTTATTTTGTCAATTTGTATATCTATTAGTCTATGTGAGCCTTTATTAAATGTTCATGTTGCAAATAAATTCTCCTAGTTTTTGTATTACCTATCTATTTTCTCAATAGTTTCTTTGGATAAATAGAAATCCATACTGTTAATGTAGTTCTATTTATTTACTTATTTATTTTTCTTTATGCTTAGTGCTTGTGTTACCTAAACACACACACACAAAATTCTATATACCTCAAGATCATGAAGTACTCTTGCAATTTTTTTTGTGTCTATAAGATTTATTTTTCTACCTTTCATAGTTATATTTTTTCTACCTGGAATTAACAATTGTTTACTATATTGTGAAGTAGTAGGTAAGACTGATTTTATTTTCCTTACTTGTATAACCAGTTGAGCCATGACCATAGTTTAAGAAAAAAAGCATTCTTTTCTAATTTCACTACAAGATAAACTTCATTATATCAAATCAGTATATATTTTTGAGCCTGTTTCTGATTTTTCTATTCTTTTCCATCAACTTGTTTTTCTATACCTAAAAGACACACTGTTTTCTTCACTGTGGTTTTGCATGTCTTGATTATGATAGTGTAAGTCCTCACTCTTTATTATTTCATCAAGACTTTTTGCTAGTTACTTTTTGGCATTTTTTTCTTGTTATATGTAATCTGCATGCACTAAACTCAGAAATCTTAGGGTTTCAGTTGATGAACCTTAACAATTATATATATCCATTTCAGAATTACCCAAAACAAGACATTGTCATTATACTTCCTGAATTATATTGATGGAAATGTGAAGTGTCATAGTCAAAAATATTTCAGTGTATTCCTACAAAAGAAAAACATTTAAAAATCATAATAGCATTTTATTACTGTAAGTATTAACTATAATTCCTTAGTAATACCAAAGTTTCAAAGACTCAATTTTTAAATTTAAAATCATACCTCTTTCCCTTAAAAGTCAACTTCTGAGCATTATAGCCAGAGGATCTTACAGCAACAACACACACAAATTTTCTCAAGATGAATTCTACTGTGGTTGAAATGGAGATTTTTTTAGATATTGGCCCTGTTTCAATTGAAGTATGTTTATTATAAGATAGGAGAGACAGAATATATGAAAATACTGGCAACCATAAAATGCTGTACATTAATATATGTGTCAATCATTACCTCCCCAACCCTTTCATTTTTATGTAAATCAAATAAAGGCCACACGGGTTGAATTTGCAACCTTGACTTCCTCCTCCCCTTCTTTGTTGATGAAGTCATTTTCCTCTCCTGGGACAGAGGCATCCCCTTCTTTTCCAGATTCTGGCAGATGGTCTCCTGAGTGCATTTATCTCTGCTTTCCATGCTTACTTTCTGATCATTTCTACATTCAAGTTCATCCCATTTCCCTATCATCTTCCCATTCAGCCATCTCTACTTTCTCAATGAGACCAAGACTTACTCACTTTCCCCAGATAAAACTCTGGGAGTATTACTAAAGGACAAGGCCAAGGTGCTCCTTTCTCTGTAATTTATCTTGTTCTGATTTGCAAAATTTCTTAAATCTGGGGGTTGATATCTTTTGTCAGGCTTGGAAAATTCTTGGCTACCCTTAAGCATTAGTCTGTTCGGTTCTCTTCCTCTTCTCCTGTTGGGACTCAACTGGCAAGCATAAAATAACATTTCTCTTTCTCCTCATGTCTCTTATTCTCTTTTCTCTATTTTCTATCCTTTCACTCTTCATGCAGTTAGTTAGAATATCTTCTGTTGACCTTCACTTCTAGTCATTAAGAGGTTTTGCTACATCCTATTAGTTGGCAAACTCACCTATTTGTTTCTTAACTTGTTGTTGAATTTGTAAATAGTAAAAATTATATTGATTAATGTATTTTTATGAACTATTTCAAGTCCTAAAGATATTTCTGTTAAAGTGCTGCACTCAGTATGTCAGCAAATTTGGAAAACTCAGCAGTGGCCACAGGACTGGAAAAGGTCAGTTTTCATGCCAATCCCAAAGAAAGGCAATGCCAAAGAATGTTCAAACTACCTCACAACTGCACTCATCTCACATGCTGGCAAAGTGATCCTCAAAATTCTCTAAGCCAGCCTTCAACAGTACATGAACTGAGAACTTCCTGTAGTTTAAGCTGGATTTAGAAAAGACAGAGGAACCAGAGATCAAATTGCCAACATCCATTGGATCACTGTAAAAGCAAGAGAGTTCCAGAAAAATGTTTACTTCTGCTTTACTGACTATGCCAAAGCCTTTGTGTGGATCACAACAAAGTGAAAAATTCTTAAAGAGATGGGAACACCAGACCACCTTACCTGCCTCCTGAGAAATGTGTATTCAGGTTAAGAAACGACAGTTAGAACCAGACATGGAACAACAGACTGGTTCCAAATTGAGAAAGGAGTATGTCAAGGCTGTATATTTTCACCCAGCTTATTTAACTTATATGCAGAGTGCATTGTGCAAAATGCCAGGCTGGATGAAGCACAAGCTGAAATCAAGATTGCTGGGACAAATATCAATAACCTCAGATATGCAGATAACACCAACTTTATTGCAGAAAGAGAATAGGAACTGAAGTACTTCTTGATGAAGGTGAAAGAGGAGAGTGAAAAAGTTGGCTTAAAACTCAACACTCAAAAAACTAAGACCATGGCATCTTGTCCCATCATTTCATGGCAAACAGATGGGGGAACAATGGAAACAGTGGCAGATTTTATTTTCTTGGGCTCCAACATCACTGCAGATGGTAACTGCAGCCTTGAAATTAAACGATGCTTGCTCCTTGGAACAAAAGCTATGACCAATGTAGACAGCATATTAAAAAGCAGAGACATTGTTTTGCCCACAAAGATCTGTCTAGTTAAAGCTATGGTTCTTCCATTAGTCATGTATGGATGTGAGATTTGGACCATAAAGAAATCTGAGTGCTGACGTTTTTATGCTTTTGAACTTTGGTGTTGGAGAAGACTCTTGAGAGTCCCTTGGCCTGCAAGGAGATGAAACCAGTCCTTTCTAAAGAAAATCAGCCCTGAATATTCATTGGAAGGACTGGTGCTGAAGCTAAAACTCCAACAGTTTGACCACCTAATGTGAAGAACTGACTGATTTGAAAAGACCCTGATGCTGGGAAAAACTGAAGGCAGGAGGAGAAGGGGACAACAGAAGATGGGATGGTTGGATGGCATCACCGACTCAAGGGACATGAGTTTGAGTGAACTTCGGGAGTTGGTGATGGACAGAGAGGCATTGTGTGCTGCCATCCATGGGGTCGCAAAAAATCGGACACGACTGAGAAACTGAACTGAACTGATAGATTCTAGTTCTCTGGTGAAATTCTTCATTTTATCACCTATTTTCCTGAATTTAATTCACACTTTAAAACTTTAAAGTATATCTTCAGTGAATATGTCTAAATCTTTCCAAGGTCACATTTGTTCTCATTTATTTTTGTTTGTATGTTGAGTATTTTTTATTGATTTTGGGACACTTTGCATTAATAAGTGGAGAAACTCTGAACAATTGTATTTTGTTCCAGAGAGAATTCATGTTTCCTTCTACTGAATAGGTAGAGCAGGGCAGAGCTGAACTACTCATGGTTTGTTTACCGAAAGCCCTTCTCCTCACTATGTCTTCAGTTTTTTTTAAATTCCTTCAGCATTTTAAGATTCTCAAACATTATGTAATATCTTTGAGTAGCTTTCTCTTTAGCTTCTCTGCTGCTTTCTTGGTGTAGTTTAAGAATTGAATGCCCCAAGGTGAAAAAAAAAAAATCACAAGAGTTTTGCCTTCCTTCTTCATGCTTCAATTTTTCTGATATCTTTGCTTTTCAAGTTTTCCTGCCACTGTTGCTTGAAACTCTCCTTTTTCTCCCAAGACTTATGATTGCTGAAAGCATTGCTTGTTTTCTACCTTCTTAGTAGCAGCTCTGTGTCTGACCTCATGGCCTTTTTGCCTTCCCCCAAATTGACAAATGCACTGTGGTTAGAGCAGCTTGCAGAACTTCAGCCCACCTCTCCTTGGTTCACTCAAATCTTAGCTGGTAGTTCTAAAAAGTAAATTTTCTTTGACATTTTACTTGGTCATATTCTGCAAGCTACTGTGTCACATCCAGAAGGAGAAATCTCCTCTAATACCATTTAAAGATATTGTTTCTGATTTCTTGTGGACTAAGATGTGGGATTGGCATAGAAAAAAAAATGTAAACTGTTAAACAGAAGTGAGAATGTCTATTGTCAATAAAATAAATTCCAGAAACTTTTATTTATCACCTTCCCTGTTTGTTCAGACAGTAAAGAATCTGCCTGCAGTGTGGGAGACCCAGATTCAATCCTTTGGTTGGGAAGACCTCTTGGAGTAGGAAATGGCAACTCACTCCAGTATTCCATGGACAGAGAAGTCTGGCAAGCTACAATCCGTGGAACTGCAAAGAGATGGACATGACTGAGCAATTAACACACACACACATAGTAATTTTACATACATCTTGTTTATTGCTTGTCTTCTAGATAGCTGATGTTGACATATAAGAAAGATGTATATTAAGATAACTTGTAAAATTAGTAATGGGGAAGTTTAAAAAATGCAAGTTCATGTAAAGTAAATGGTTTCCAGTTTTTTCCTTGTTTTTATTATATTATATTAATGATACTTTCAACTTCATATCAAAGCTATCTAAAATAACTACATGGAATTTAATATCAAAATTCATACTACTTTCTACAACTATTTTTCTTTAAATTTCTATAATTTTCTCCCTTTCTCAAACCTTGTCTCAGTCATGGTCTCCTCTTGTAACATTCTCAAAGTCTCAGATTATGGCATACCTATCTAGGTCATCTGTTCTGACTCATTTTCTCTTCTTTTCATAGTTAAAACACAACTTATTGTTCTAAGTCTAGCTTACATTTTACTTCTTTTTAAAAATACTCCTGTTCTGATATAAAATACATAAAGGACATTGTGCTCACTTGAACTCATTGAACAAAGGGTTCATTGTTGACCATGGTCTTATTAATCAATTTAGTCATTTATAGGACCCGTAGCAAGATCCTCATAGGAATAAGTTTGAAGCAAAGTTCATGTGTGTAGAGCATAGCAAACTTATAACTGTTGTAGTCATAGTTTCTTTCAACTACCTTTTATGCAGTTCTTTGCCGACTGGCACTAACTCTCCTGATATCTTTCATAATATGAAAGTCCATCCACCACTTCTGCTAAATTCTTTGATAATCTTTGCCATCTTTTATTGAATCACTTTCTGTTGGGTCTTCCCATCTATAGATTTCCATTTTAATATCCTGTGTGATACATCTTTTACTTCTTTGAAGCAAGTTAAGCACTATCGCTTGCTATTTCTTTGGTCGGATATATGAGTCGAAACTGCTAATCAAAACAAAAAGGAAATGGCAGGTACTGTTTACAGTGGTGTAAACCACACCTAATAATAAACTCAACTAAGGACAGCAAGTTAAACATTGGCTGAAAGATATAATAAAATAACACAAATAAAATTACAGATTGTACTACACTAAATTTTCCTACATTTGTATATGCAAAGTTATCAGAAGCATTTCAGAAATAGCTCTATAAAAAGCCAGCAGGATGGCACAATGACATATTCATGTGCAACATGTGGCATATCCATCAACAGATGCTCCCAAATTTCTGAATGTTATTTCATTCTCCCTTCAGCTCAGTTCAGTCACTCAGTGGTGTCCAACTCTTTGTGACCCCATGAATTGAAGCACCCCAGGCCTGCCTATCCAACACCAACTCCTGGAGTTCACCCAAACTCATGTACATCGAGTCGGTGATACCATCCAGCCAACTCATCCTCTGTCATCCCCTTCTCCTCCTGTCCCCAATCCCTCCCAGCATCAGAGTCTTTTCCAATGAGTCAACTCATCACATGAGGTGGCCAAAGTATTGGAGTTTCAGCTTCAGCATCATTCCTTCCAAAGAACACCCAGGACTGATCTCCTTTAGAATGGACTGGTTGGATCTCCTTGCAGTCCAAGGAACTCTCAAGAGTCTTCTCCAACACCACAATTCAAAAGCATCAGTTCTTTGGTGCTCAGCTTTCTTCACAGTCCAACTCTCACATCCATACATGACCACTGGAAAACCATGGCCTTGACTAGATGCACCTTTGTTGGCAAAATGTCTCTGCTTTTGAATATGCTATCTAGGTTGGTCATAACTTTCCTTCCAAAGAGTAAGTGTCTTTTAATTTCATGGCTGCAATCACCATCTGCAGTGACTTGGGAGCCCCCCAAAATAAAGTCTGACACTGTTGCCATTGTTTCCCCATCTGTTTCCCATGAAGTGTTGGGACCAGCTGCCATGATCTTAGTTTTCTGAATGTTGAGCTTTAAGCCAACTTTTCCACTCTCCTCTTTCACTTTCATCAAGAGGCTCTTTAGTTCTTCTTCACTTTCTGCCATAAGGGTGGTGTCATCTGCATATCTGAGGTTATTGATATTTCTCCCAGCCATCTTGATTCCAGCTTGTGCTTCTTCCAGCCCAGCATTTCTCATGATCTGCTCTGCATCATTCTCCCTTGGGTAGAGTTAAATGCTTTCTCAATTTCTATTCATAGCATTCAAATATTCTTCTATCACAAACACTAGTTTAGACTATCTGTGGAATCCAAGAGTCATAGCTAGCTGTTGGTCCTCTGCATCCAGAGTGGTGCTCAGTATCTGGTACAGTCTATGTGTTCCTGTAATTCATGGGGTCACAAAGAGTTGAACACGACTGAGAGACTGAACTGAACTGAACTGATGTGTTCCTTAAGTATTTTCTGAGTAAATGAATCAACATACAACATTTCTTCACTAAAACAGAAACTCCCTAAACCTTGACAGGGATTAATGATAACAGATATTCAACTAATACTTACTGAATCCATTGCAGTGGCACCTTAGTATTTGCAGAGGATTGGTTTCAGGACTCCCATGGGTAAAAAAATCCTGGATGTTCAGATTCCTTGCATATAATAGTGTGGTACGGTTATCTCTCTATCCGGAATCTGTGGAGTCAATGAATTATGGGTGCAGAGAGTTGACTATATTAAGACCTTTTGGGTTTTTATTGTGTGCCATGAACTATGCAAATTGAAAGTGTATTCCCTATTACCATAACATCTATTTATTCTCTTCTTTCCTAATTCTATATCTTAACATTTTTCTATGGAGAAAATAATTATTGATGACTGAGATTTAGGAAGGCTATGAGACAACATAAATGCCTCTTGAAACTCATTTATGGTTAAAGCTTTTATTTATCTCTGATGTTAGACATAGTCCTTTTTTTCCGATTAATCTTCCATTAACAAAAGACAAATTCTGAAAATGTAACTATTTTGAGGGTGACTAAAGGGGTAGATTGAGTGGTCAAAATGAAGATTTGCATTATAGAGCTTCTGTCTCCTAGAGAGGGCTCCTTATATGGAAACAATTGCAAACTCTACTTGAAAGAAGATATTTTTCAGTAATTCAGGGTTGTGTGTAATTCAAGGTTGTATGTTTGCCAGTGATCTTGTGTGGGAATGGCTGGAAGGTGTATGAAGTGAAGGAGATGATCATAATTAAAAAGGTTGAAAAATATGTCTAAATTTAATTCTAATTTTAAGAGATAAAATATTTAAATGCAATAATTTCCTAACAAAACCTCTCTATTTATATCCTCTCCTGTAGTCATTCAAAAAAATATTTGTTGAGAACTTACCAAATATGTGATCTTGTACTCAAGACTACGGATAACATAAGGAATAAAATACAATCCATGTAATCTACAATATAGTATGAGAAAGCTGAAAATCCATAAGGCAGTCAAGAAAATGAAAAACCAACTAGAGAATAATGAATGGTCATTATGTATTTTCACTTTGCAATAATACTTTACCCGGGGCAGAGTGATTCATTCCCCTGGTGAGGTTATGGACATTTTCACAGAAGGGGGAAAAAAAAAAAAACACTGTAGGGCCCTAAGCAACAAATAGGAATTCAACAATTCAAAAAGAAACGGGAAAAGTCAGGCAGAAGGAACAATATATATTTTGAAAAAATGGGAATGAGCAAATTTCTCTGGGAAAATCATGTCATTTGATGGGGCTAGATAATGATGTTGGCAAAGGAAGGGATGAAGAGAATGTGCAGAATGTTAAGTAGAAGTAGGCTAGGAAAGACTGGGGAGAGCCTTACATGATGTAGACTTCAGGGAACCATCAAGATATTTTTATGTCTTTAATTGAGCAAAAGATGGGTGCTTCATTACCAAAAAGATACACAATCATTACCCAGAGACAAACACATGTTCTGTGCTGCAAAACATCCTTTAAATCGCTATACACAAAGTATATGTAACACATTTCATTTTTGTTGAAAATAAAACCCTGGATAATAATGTAGATACTTTTTAATTACATGCTTTTAGTTTTATATAATCATTCTTGTCAAAACATGCACTTTCACCATATTTTTAAGGAAAAAAAATATAATCCCTTTGTGCTGATATTCAAGTCTTCCTTAATGTGAGAGAGTGTTATAATTAGGTCTACATTAGAAAATGACTGCAGTATTTTAGAAGAGAAATTAGATAAATAGAAACTGGGAACTGGCAATACTGTGGGATTAGAAAGATATTTCCCAAGCAAATCTGATAAAATTAGTGACAGATTACATACCAGGGGTGGGAGAGAGTGGAGAGTAAGCGATAACTGAAACTTTTATTTTAACAATGTGGGAGCCAAGCAGAGCATAAGAATAAGTTTAAACAGAATAAGAAACATAAATGTTAACAAATAAGAAGACCTCAGGTATCTCCAACTGTCATACAGTTAATGTACACCTGAAAAAGTAACTCCAAACACCAAAAGGAACAAAACTACTTTTTCTTTTTTTGTAATTAGATATCAAGCTCAGCATAGTGTACTGATCTTCTTATTGATTTTTTGAAAATTGCATTAAAATTCACAAAGTTCTTGTAGAATGTCATGAGTTAATGTATATTTATTGAATTTCTATTTTTCCATTTACTATCCCTCCCCAGGGGCACTCTGATTAGAACAAATGTAGTCAATAGTACCAGAGGAATTGGAGATCCTGCTCTTCAGGGCACGAGGAGTCTCTTATTTTGTCAAATTCACCATATCTTCTTGACTCCTCCTTGACATGTGTGATTAATTGCCAGGAGTCCCTTTATTCTCAGCATCTTCCTCACCCGTGTTGCTCAGGCTCTGCTCTCCAGCTGCCACATTGTACCTCTCAAAAGAATTGAAATATGCTTTATATTTAAATTTAGTTCTGTGATCAGGCTGAACCTGTCATACACCTGCCATCCTCATCTAATAATAGGAAAGTCTGAGAGAATACTAGGACTCCAAGTGTGTATTCAATACACAATCCATTGTGTGAAAATATTGGTGTGCTTTCTGGAGCCTGAGTTGATGCATATATTTGTTTTCTCTTATACCCACTCTCCTTGCCATGGATGTTTTGCATTAAACTCAGTGTTTAGCCAATATTTGCTGTGTTTTCTTTACTTGTATATTTACTTCAAATGGAAGATCACCAAATTTGAGAATTAACTTCAAGACTCATTGGAAAATAAATAAAGCCTTCAAGACTTTTGTACTTAAAAATTACATAGAGTAGTCGAGTAGACAGTAGACAGGTTATGAGGGTTAAATCAATAGTTACTAATTTTAAATTATACCTCAGTGCATCATGTTTCCTGGATTTTGAAAAAAGAAATTAAATTAGTTAACTTGTCTTAAGACTTCTTCAAAAAGCATGAAAAATGGAGTGTTAGTAGGATGCAATCAGTGCCTTTGAAAATATTTCTCTTAATGACAGCTTAAGTGAACATCAATTATTGCAGTGCTTTGAAAATTCCATTTAATTCCAAATGGAATGCTCACTAATTTCTAAGATGCTCACTATTTTCCAAAAAAGAAAATGGAATTCATCTATGTTTATACCTGGAGATGACACTTGATATCATCAAGCCTAACCATTTCACTATTTTTTAATGTTCAGTTCAACAGAAGTGTTAAATATGGAAAAGGCACCTCAGGTTTTATGTTGTATATGTGTTTCCTTTTGGTTAACCTTTTGAAACTGTTTCCCATATCACATTCTGTCCCTTACATGCATTTCCTGCTACATGTCCAGGAGCAAGACATGGGGTCACTGATGAATATAAACAGTGATCTGTCCTCTCAGTTCAGTTCAGTTCAGTCATTCAGTCATGTCTGACTCTTTGCAACCCCATGAATCGCAGGACGCCAGGCCTCCTTGTCCATCACCAATTCCCAGAGTTCACTCAGACTCATATCCATCGAGTCAGTGATGCCATCCAGTCATCTCATCCTCTGTCATCCCCTGCTCCTCCTGCCCACAATCCCTCCCAGCATCAGGGTGTTTTCCAATGAGTCAACCCTTTGCATGAGGTGGCCAAAGTATTGGAGTTTCAGCTTCAGCATCATTCCTTCCAATGAACACCCTGGACTGATTTCCTTTAGGATGGACTGGTTGGACCTCCTTGCAGTCCAAGGGACTCTCAAGAGTCTTCTCCAACACCACAGTTCAAAAGCATCAGTTCTTCGGTGCTCAGCTTTCTTCACAGTCCAACTCTCACATCCATACATGACCACTGGAAAAGCCATAGCCTTGACTAGACGACCTTTGTTGGTAAAGTAATGTCTCTGCTTTTTAATATGCTATCTAGGTTAGTCATACCTTTCCCTCCAAGGAGTAAGCGTCTTTTAATTTCATGGCTGCTATCACCATACCTTTCCTTCCAAGGAGTAAGTGTCTTTTAATTTCATGGCTGCCGTCACCATCTGCAGTGATTTGGGAGCCCCCCAAAATAAAGTCTGACACTGTTTCCACTGTTTACCCATCTATTTCCCATGAAGTGATGGGACCAGATGCCATGATCTTTGTTTTCTGAGTGTTGAGCTTTAAGCCAACTTTTTCACTCTCCTCTTTTACTTTCATCAAGAGGCTTTTTAGTTCTTCTTCCTGCCATAAGGGTGGTGTCCTCTGCATATCTGAGGTGATTGATATTTTTCCCGGCAATCTTGATTCCAACTTGTGCTTCTTCCAGCCCAGCGTTTCTCATGATGTTCTCTGCATATATGCTAAATAAGCAGGGTGACAATATTCAGCCTTGACGTACTCCTTTTCCTATTTGGAACCAGTCTGTTGTTCCATGTGCAGTTCAACTGTTGCTTCCTGATCTGCATATAGGGCCTTCTCTACAAGAACCATATTCTCCCTGGGGAATCTACTGTGAACTCTATGCTACAATTTCATCTTGTAGCTCTTATTTCTCTGCACAACAAGCATGGAGTTTGAGTAAAGGAAGGTTTTTCTCCCCTGATTTCATAGTAGCACAAGTTAAGATCACTCTCAGTTAAAAAGATAGAGGTTCACAATATTGGATTAACTGCATTAAATGTTCTGAATAGATACAAATATAATGTTGAGTCTATTTGAATGTATGAAATTGTGTTATATCTTTATAACCTCCTTCAGTTCAGATCATAGAAAGTGCAGAGCACATCTTTTAATACTTTAATAAGAAAACAGTAGACACTGAAGGATATTTATTTTTGGTGCTTTTCATAAATTTCAGGTATTTTTTTCACTTATTCATCATTTATCTATTTATTCATTTACACATGCAATTGATCATTAAAGATTTTTTCCCCAGTACCATTGATTTTTTACTGGAAATAAAAAAATAGTCAGTCCTGAGGATTGGCAGATACAACTTAGAAACAAATTATTGATAATTGGATTTATATTGCAATTGTCCAATTTTATACAACTAGCTATTTAAATCTCAAAAGATGATGTTGTGAAAGTGCTTCACTCAATATGCCAACAAATTTGGAAAACTCAGCAGTGGCCACAGGACTGGAAAAGGTCAATTTTCATTCCTATCCCAAAGAAAGGCCATGAAAAAGAATGTTCAAACTACTACACAATTGCACTCATCTCACATGCTAGCAAAGTAATGCTTAAAATTCTACAAGCCACGCTTTAGCAATACATGAATGTGAACTTCCAGATGCTCAAGCTGGACTTAGAAAAGGCAGAGGAACCAGAGATCAAATTGCCAACATTCACTAGATCATCGAGAAAACAAGAGAGTTCTAGAGAAACATGCACTTCTGCTTTATTGACTATGCCAAAGCCTTTGACTGTGTGGATCACAACAAAGTGTGGAAAATTCTTAAAGAGATGGGAATACCAGACCACCTGACCTGCCTCCTGAGCAATCTGTACGCAGATCAAGATGCAACAGTTAGAACTAGACATGAAACAAAAGACTGGTTCCAAATCAGGAAAAGAGTACCTCAAGGCTGTATATTGTCACCTTGCTGACTTAACTTATATGCAGAGTACATCATGTTAAATGCCAGACTGGAATAAACACAAGCTGGAATCAAGATTGCCAGGAGAAATATCAATAACCTCAGATATGCAAATGACACCATCCTTATGGCAGAAAGTGAAGAAGAACTAAAGAGCCTCTTGATGAAAGTGAAAGAGGAGAGTGAAAAAGTTGGCTTAAAGCTCAACATTCAGAAAATGAAGGTCATGGCATCTGGTCCCATCACTTCATGGGAAATAGATGGGGAAACAATGGAAACAGTGAGAGACTATATTTTGTGGGGCTCCAAAATCACTGCAGATGGTGATGGCAGCCATGAAATTAAAAGACTCTTGCTCCTGGGAAGAAAATCTATGACCAAGCTAGACAGCATATAAAAAGCAGAGACATTACTTTACCAACAAAGGTCTGTCTAGTGAAAGCTATGGTTTTTCCAGCAGTCATGTATGGATGTGAGAGTTGGACCATAAAGAAATCTGAGAGCCGAAGAATTGATGGTTTTGAACTGTGGTGTTGGAGAAGACTCTTGAGGGTCCCTTGGACTGCAAGGAGATCCAGCCAGTCCATCCTAAAGGAAATCAGTCCTGAATATTCATTGGAAGGACTGATGCTGGAGCTGAAACTCCAATAGTTTGCCACCTGAGGTGAAGTATCGACTCATTGGAAAAGACTTTGATGCTGGGAGATATTTAACATGGGCGGAGAATGACCGAGGATGAGATGGTTATATGGCATCACCAACGCAATGGACATGAGTTTGAGTAGACTCTGGGAGTTGGTGATGTACAGGAAAGCCTGGCAGGCTGCAGTCCACGGGGTCACAAAGAGTCAGACACAACTGAGAGACTGAATTGAATTGAGTTGACATCTTAGTGAATTATGAATATTTCTAAGCTCCTTCCTGGAAAGATGCCTCTACATAAGGAATTTAATTCTGTAGACTCATTTTTTTTTCCCTCTGCTAAGAAATTTCATGTTAGATATTTGATCTTTTAGATTTTCCATTCAAATAACAATCAAAAGATACGTTTGTAATGTTTTGTAATATGAGTTATTTACGGAAATATGTAACTGAACAAGTAGGAATCTCAGAGTATAATGAGAAAACATATTTATTTCTCTCCCCTTTCTACTCATTTAAATCTGCTCTGTGAGAACAGACCTTTCCTGCCTCAGATGAAAGTTTTGACAGGTTAAGTCTTTTGGTTAAACTCAGTCTTCATTCAAATGAGAAGAAGGAACTGACTTTAATAATTAACAAGGCCAGTCTAGCATGATAATTAAAAAGTATGAACTACATTCAAAATAAATCTTGTCCTTTCTAACAGAATGAGTCTTTCAGAAAGGAAGCTTGCTGAGGAGAGGAAAGAATGCATGGATTCTATTTCCTGTCTAGGTTACTATGCTCATCTGTCCCTCACTAGGCTGTGGAAAGGCTGCTCTAATGTGAAAAGGAGTAGGGGACTTGGTGAGTAGGGGGGTAAAGGGCAGGGATTTGTTACTTAGCAGATACTGACTTTTTTGGCATTGTATTTCTCTGTGCTTGTCAGGTCTTTAACGCTAAGTCTTTCTTGAATCATGTTCATGATGTGTTTTCACTTGGCTGATCATTTACAATTCCTCATCAGCTCTTGATTTTGTGATTTCAGTGCACTGAGCTATTTACTGTCGGAATCCCCTTCTGAAACTTCCTCTTTTGTTGGGGGGTTTTTCCACTATGAAGCTCAAGATAGTTTCTTAAATTGTGTTTAATATTGTGTGTACTCATTCTCTAAATGATGACCAACCCCTTAGTGTTATAGACCATGTGTGTGCACTGCTATTTGTGTGTGCATTTGTTTTAAAGGGATAGAAATTTAGAGAGGAATGGTAAAGAGATGAAGGCATGGGAAAAATTCTCAAGGTAAACAATCAAAATGAAGAGAAGTCAGCCACATAAATAATTATTTATTTATTTATTTTTCTAAAGTATAGTTCACTGACAATGTTGTTTTACTTTCAGATGTACAGCAAAATGATCAGGCTATATATATATATACATATATATACTTATTTTTTTGTTCTTTTCTATTATAATTTATTGCAAGATATTGAATATAGGCCCCTATGAGATATAACAAAGTTTTGTTATTTATCTGTTGTTTATATAGTAGTGTGAATATGTTAATTCCATACTCCTAATTTATCCCTACCCTCCTTCACCTTTAGTAACCATAAGTTTATTTTCTATGTCTGTTAGTGTGTTTCTGTTTGTAAATGAGTTCATCATATAAGTAATTGAAACATGAAAAGTGATGAAATAAAATAGATAACATGCTCTGAGAACCTACAACAAGGTCAAATGAACACAATCATTTTGGGCCCCCTGGAATGTGATAACATCCTTTCAAAAACATTGCCTTAGGTGTTCTTAAGATAACTGAGTAATAGTTCTGTGGGTTTTGACCCTATATAAGGATCACCTCTGGGATTTCTTTGAAAGGAATGATGCTAAAGCTGAAACTCCAGTACTTTGGCTGCCTCATGCGAAGAGTTGCAATGGAAAAGACTTTGATGATGGGAGGGATTGGGGGCAGGAGGAGAAGGGGACGACAGAGGATGAGATGGCTGGATGGCATCACTGACTCGATGGACATGAATCTGAGTGAACTGCAGGAGTTGATGATGGACAGGGAGGCCTGGCGTGCTGCGATTCATGGGGTCGCAAAGAGTCGGACACGGCTGCATGACTGAACTGAACTGAACTGAAGGAACAGTAGGCAGCATTCAGTTCAGTTCAGTCGCTCAGTGTGTCTGACTCTTTCCGACCACATGGACTGCAGCACGCCAGGCCTCCCCGTCCATCACCAACTCCCAGGGTTTACTCAAACTCATGTCCATTGAGTCGGTGATGCCATCCAACCATCTCATCCTCTGTCATCCCCTTCCCCTCCTGCCTTCAATCTCTCCCAGCATCAAGGTCTTTTCAAATGATCAGCTCTTTGCATCAGGTGGCCAAAGTATTGGAGTTTCAGCTTCAACAGGCAGTGCTAATAATACGAAAGAATCTGCCTGCCTATGCAGGAGACATCAGAGACCCCAGGTTGGGAAGATCCCCTGAAGGAGGGCATGGCAGTCCACTCCAGTATTCTTGCCTGGAGAATCCCATGGACAGAGGAGCCTAGTGGGCTGTACTCCATAGGGTTGCAAAGAGTCAGACATGACTGAAATGACTGAGCATGCATGCAGCGTGCTAGGAATAGTAAAAACCAGTACTATTAAATGTTTAACATATGGCATGTGTTATACCATTTGCTCCTGATAGTTCTGTGAGATAAATACATGAATATCATTTCACGTTTGAAATAAGGCAGTGAAAGTGTTTATGTTAGCAACATTTCTACATTTCTAAAGTCTAACTCCAGAGTCTTAACTTTTATTTTATGCTGCATATTTGGAAACAGGATACTGCTCATAAAGCTAAGCTGGCAGATTTGTTAAAGATGATTCCTTAGTGGTTGGTGCTCCTAATCATCTCACTTGATACTTAATACATTTTCTGAAGGAGCATATATATTATGAAACCCCCAAATTTGAGAGTAACTCAAAATCTTCAGAAATCTTGTGGTCAAAGAACAGAAAGATAAATAATTTTGGAGACTTTTAACCAAGTTGTTTATTTTCAGAGAGTATCAAACAGAAACAAAAACTATATTCTTTTAGGTTATGGCAGCTGTGTAGAGAATGGGGCAGAGTGAGGGGCAGAGAGAGAGGAAAAAGCAGGCTGTGTGCTGAAAGACTGTGAGATAGAGAGAAACTAGCAGAGGGCTTTTTAGTCCCTGTTCCACAGTTTTGCTGGAAATCTTCCATGAGAGAAGGTGATGCCTAAAGATACATTTTCTGTGGAATATGTTTTTTGTATTTTAAATATACCTAAAATAGAGAGTCACCGTTTTCCTCAGGGATTTAAGAGCTGCCCTTATAACTTGGTGTATTTTAATGTGACAGCTCAGAAATCAGTTATTATGGTGACTAGTGTATGCGTGCTCAGTTGCTCAGTTATGTCTGACTCATTTGTTACTCCATGGACTGTAGCCTGTTAGGCTCCTCTGTCCATGGGATTTTTCAAGCAAAAATACTAGAGTGGATGCCATTTTCCCCTCCAGGGAATCTTCCTGACCCAGATGACTAGTAATATATAGATTAAATCTAGATATCTATCTACGTATCTCTAGAGAGAGAGAAAGAGACTGTTTGAAGTATACACCAAAATATTTACATGAGAGCACCTCTCAATAATAAAAATTGAAAACTGAGCTCTAGATAATAAAGAAAAAAGTCTGAAAAATATTTTTGATTGTGTTATGAGAAAATGAGTCTAAAATTCAGGATCAGTCTTAAAGACTAATAAAATAATTTCTCAGAAAAGTATTGGAAACTCAACAGAAAATTATCCTCTAGTTTTGTATAAATGGCTATGTGGTTATGATCACTATGCATCAAGAAGGATATGATGAAACCACAAATGGGCAATGAAAATGTACCAATATGTAAGGGAAGGAAGATTGTCTCAGGAAATAGTAAAATAAAGAACTAATTTAAGATGAAAAACTAAGATGAGGGAGAAGAAGAACAGAATTTCAAAATTATGTTTGTGAAACCATGAAGGTAACCTCAGAATTATTCACCAATTTTCTACATGCAGGAAGAAGTTTTGTAGTGAATGGATATTGTTTTACTGGCCAGACATACATCTCCCCTTCTAGTAACAAAGCGAATTTGCCCCCTTGCAGAGCCATGTCCCCCACACACAATCATCAGTTCTCACGTTCAGTTCGGGGAAGATCAGGGATTGGCTCTGGTTTTGATCTTCCCAGAAAACTACATCCAACTCAGTTGAAACCATGGAAACTCAATGGTCAGGAATTGCTAGAACTGTTGAGAAAGGCAAATTCACTTTTTCTGGAATGGTTAATCTGGCAGAATATAATGTAATTTCTTAGAAGATAGCTTATATTAGATGTAGGGCAACAAAAGAGAATATCAAGATGGTGATGGGCAGAGAAAGAGTGAGCTGGTGAATTCAGCTGAAAATAGCTAGGTTTAGCTCACGGGGTTTTAGTATATGAATCAATAAATTCTCTTTTTTATACTTTTAAATAATTTCTTTTTTAATGTGCAACAACTTACAAATTACACCATAATGAAGTTTGAGACTTTGGATGATTCTTAAAGGTCATATAGGCCACTCTCAAAAAAGATCTTCACGACCAAGATAATGACGATGGTGTGATCACTAATCTAGAGCCAGACATCCTGGAATGTGAAGACAAGTGGACCTTACAAAGCATCACTACGAACAAAACTAGTGGAGGAGATGGAATTCCAATGGAGCTATTTCAAATCCTGAAAGATGATGCTGTGAAAGTGCTGCACTCAGTATGCCAGCAAATTTGGAAAACTCAGCAGTGGCCACAGGACTGGAAAAGATCAGTTTTCATTCCAATCCCAAAGAAAGGCAATGCCAAGCAATGCTCAAACTATCACACAATTGCACTCATCTCACATGCTAGTAAAGTAATGCTCAAAATTCTCCAAGCCAGGCTTCAGCAATACGTGAACTGTGAACTTCCAGATGTTCAAGCTGGTTTTAGAAAAGGCAGAGGAACCAGAGATCAAATTGCCAACATCCCCTGGATCATCGAAAAATCAAGAGAGTTCCAGAAAAACATCTATTTCTGCTTTATTGACTATGCCAAAGCCTTTGACTGTGTGGATCACAATCAACTGTGGAAAATTCTGAAAGAGATGGGAATACCAGACCACCTGACCTGCCTCTTGAGAAATCTGTACGCAGGTCAGGAAGCAACAGTTAGAACTGGACATGGAACAACAGACTGGTTCCAAATAGGAAAAGGAGTATGTCAACACTGTATATTGTCACCCTGCTTATTTAACTTCTATGCAGAGTACATCATGAGAAATGCTGGGCTGGAAGAAGCACAAGCTGGAATCAAGATTGCCGGGAAAAACATCAATAACCTCAGATATGCAGATGACACCACCCTTATGGCAGAAAGCGAAAAGGAGCTAAAAAGCCTCTTGATGAAAGTGAAAGAGGAGAGTGAAAAAATTGGCTTAAAGCTCAACATTCGGAAAACGAATATCATGACCTCTGGTCCCATCACTTCATGGGAAATAGATGGGGAAACAGTGGAAACAGTGTCAGACTTTATTTTGTGGAGCTCCCAAATCACTGCAGACGGTGATTGCAGCCATGAAATTAAAAGACGCTTACTCCATGGAAGGAAAGTTATGACCAACCAAGATAGCATATTCAAAAGCAGAGACGTTACTTTGCCAACAAAGGTTTGTCTAGTCAAGGCTATGGTTTTTCCTGTGGTCATGTATGGATGTGAGAGTTAGACTGTGAAGAAAGCTGAGTGCCAAAGTATTGATGCTTTTTAACTGTGGTGTTGGAGAAGACTCTTGAGATTCTCTTGGACTGCAAGGAGATCCTGCCGGGAGCCAGCGTGAGGAATTCCACCTGTGACAAGGTCATGTGGCAGAGCTCTGATGGCAAGGCTAATCAGACCTCAGGTTTTCCCCCTGGAATTTCCTGAGCATCCACCCCCCAAAAAATAAGAATCTGCCTGCTTTTCCACTCTTCTGATATTCTCTGGAAAAACTCAATTCAGGGCTTTAGTCTTCTGCATTTGAAAGAGTGTTTCAATCCAAAAATCCCTCTGATGGCTTTCTACCCTGCCTGCAGGACTCGTACAGCTGCATATGTGAGTGTTTGAGGCCTCCTGACCGCAGGAGGCACAGGAAGCTTAAAACATCCTAGGAATGTAGGAGTCAAAGTCATTAGAATAGGACTGATTAAAAGTTTCATTTGTTGAGCCAATACTTGCTGCCAAATTTTCATATCCTTTATTTTTAGATATAGTTGGTATATAGAAAAACTAGTAGGCCTGGTATTAGCAACATTAGATCTTTGAGTTAAGTACCTTCTTTGTTATAACCCACTGCACCTTTGTTCTATAGAGATATAACTTTAATGCTTTAAGGAGATGCAGATTAAAGAAAAACACTTCAGGGGAAACAAGATTAACATTCATTAAGAAAGAGAGCCAAAAAAGTGTTAGCAAGGCTCCTGGCCAGAAGATAATGTAAATCACCTGAGACCTTTTGTATACAAAAAAGATATACAGAAAGGGTCAGGACTGCTGCCCCTGCCTGACTCTGTATCTTCCATTATGTAAAATTTAGGGTATATAAACACCTTTTAAATAATAAAGTTAGAGGGGGTTTTTGCACAAGCCTGGGCTTCCCCGAGTCGATTCTTTCTCTTGCTCCCTCCCTCTCCTTTTCAGGCTGATCCCTTGGAACGTGGAGGCTCACTGTGTCTACTTACTTGTCCGGGCTTCTAAGATCCCTAAGAGAGAGAGCCCAAGGCGGGGCACTCTCCAATATTCAAACAGGCGCTGGCAGCCTAACGTAGACAGTGCAAGCTCCTTGTCTGGAGCTTTATTGGTTTTCCGTGTAACCCAAGTTAAGCAGCCTCTTCTCTCTCCACTAAATCTTCCTACTACACTATTTCTTCCTAGTCTAATCTTATATTAATAAGTAAATAAGTCTTTCCTCGCCGACTCCATCCACCCTTCGAATTCCCTGGATCCACCGGGGCTGGACCCCGGCAAGATCCAACCAGTCCATTCTGAAGATCAGCCCTGGGATTTCTTTGGAAGGAATGATGCTAAAGCTGAAACTCCAGTACTTTGGCCATCTCATGGGAAGAGTTGACTCATTGGAAAAGATGATGGGAGGGATGCTGGGAGGGATTGGTGGCAGGAGGAGAAGGGGATGACAGAGAATGAGATGGCTACATGGCATCACTGACTCAATGGATGTGAGTCTGAGTGAACTCCGGGAGTTGGTGATGGACAGGGAGGCCTGGCGTACTGCGATTCATGGGGTCACAAAGAGTCGGACATGACTGAGCGACTGAACTGAACTGAGGCTACTCTCAATGTTACACAATTCAATTAACAAATGAATATGTAGTTTCTACTTGATTTTTTTTTTTTTTGGCATACTTCCTTCTGTACAAAGTAACTCTATTGAAATATATCTTAGTCATAAAGCTATTTCTTGCATTGAAATGAAATGTTTTCTCTTTCAAATTCAAACTATTATTTCTCACTCTGTATTCTGAACCAATAAAGACAATTTCAATTAAACTATTACATTACATTTTCATTTGAACTACTCCAAACATCATCGGTCTATTAAAATATTTTTCATCTATATTTATACAGATGGCTTACTGTGGTGCCAAGTACAGTGCTTGGCAAGAGATACAGGAACAATCTAGGTAAAGAAAAATTTATCCTCCCATAAATCATGCTCTCTGTATGAGCAATAAATAGACATATAAAAATAAAATAATGTTTATTTCTGTGACCATGAATGAACAAAATGATGAGAAGATGGTACTCTGGGAAGGAAAAATAGATACAGTGAAGGATCAAGGCATTCATCTTTTAATAGATAATATTTCAGCTAAAATCTAAATGATAAAAAAGGGACATCATGAGAAAATCTGAAGAAAAAGCATTTCACACAGACAGGCAAAGTATCTCTAGACACATGATCACTAGGAGAAAACTGTTTTGCTTATTTTCTGATTTCTAATGCCCTCTTTTCTAATACAGTCTAGAATTTTGTTCACCCAAAGTGTAAGTCCCAGAGATACATATATTTTTAACTAATTTTTAATGAACTCAAGTACAGGAAAATTATTATCTGATGGTCCAGTTCAATTAATGCAGCCTGAGATGACATTACCCTTTTAGCAGTCAGATTGCTTTATTGATTCATATTAATGAAGCACCATTTCAGTACAATTTTTAAAAATAATTTTTACCAGGTAATTAGTTTCAGCAATGTGACTCCTTTTCCTTGCACTCTTGGGAATAGCTAAAATAAAGAATTGGGACTTCTGCAACAGAATTATATTAATAGTTATAATTAACACCCAAAAACTTTAATTCAGTTGCTGTTGTATGAGTCTGGAAAATCTTTCTGTTCTCACTCTGCAAACAAATTCTTGATTTTTATAGATGTTCACCTGCAGGCTTACAATAACTAGAGACAGGGAAGGCTTTCTGTTTAGAATTCATTGACTCTGTGCCTTTCTGAGATGACTGATCTGTTGCAGTCCCCATAATTGTCCTTCTTCCTATTCTGCTGGGATTCTCCATGCTACAGTGGTAAGCCTATCTGCACTGCTAGAACTCACCATCCAGATACTAGAAACTTTCACTAATTTCACATAAACAAAAGATATGATTTTTTTTTTAATTTGGTGATCATCTTTTTATCTTTTTCCAGTTCCTACCAGGTGCCTGCACCTTCAACATTGTACTGTTCCAGAAAAGTTTGTTTCTAATCTTTAATAGAATTTCTCTCTAATCAAATCTACAAACTTCTTTCCCTTTAGCACTTGCCATGCCTCTGTTTTCCTGTGGTTTTATTTGATTTTTGTGTGTGTGAATAATCTATAGTGAGATTGCACAGTAATAATGACATTAGCTAGCAATCCTCTTCATGGCACCCCACACCAGTACTCTTGCCTGGAAAATCCCATGGATGGAGGAGCCTGGTAGGCTCCAGTCCATGGGGTCACTAAGAGTCAGGCATGACTGAACGACTTCACTTTCACTTTTCACTTTCATGCATTGGAGAAGGAAATGGCAACCCACTCCAGTATTCTTGCCTGGAGAATCCCAGAGACAGAGGATCCTAGTGGGCTGCTGTCTATGGGGTCGCACAGAGTTGGACATGACTGAAGCGACTTAGCAGCAGCAGCAGCAGCAGCAGCAATCCTCTTGGGATATTTCTACAGAAAATAATCTTCCACTGTCTTCATGATCATTGCTGTTCAGGGCTCAATTATAACTCTTAGAATAATAAAATCTCTATCCTCATTTCATAGAGTAGAACATGGATTATGATAAAGGCTTGCTGGATGGGTTGATCTTTGAAGATAAAAATTATAATTATGTGGATTAAGTAGGTCATATCAATGCATGTTATTTAAAGACATAGTTCAAAGTAAAGAAAAAGGAGAAAAAAAGAAATTGCCATGACATCTGCCCATGATATGACCTTCAACTTGCTGATACATCTGCTGAATATGTGGGCTTAACTTAGTATGTGGGGTTAGCTTTATTGACTACACCCAAGCCCATACTTAAGAGTCTTCAAAAGGTAACTTCTAGAAAACTAGTACTTCCTTAGCCAAACCATAAACACAAATAGCAATATCAATAATTACTATACTTGATTTTATAGATAGCATGACCAAATTTTTTAATGTGTCACATTCTTTTATCTTAAATTTCTGACTTTCCTAGAAATAAGAATAGCTTGTGCACTTATTTTCCAGGAAACATCATGTTGACATGTCATTATCTAAAAACTGATATTTTTTATTTATTAAACTTCATAGTCTTCCTAAACATTATGACTTCTCTGAATTACTATTTTGTTAATAACCTAGCTATTTGTTCCCTGTATTATACCCCTTGTTAATATTTAATACTGGGTTTATGTAGTAGTAAAGAGTTTAGGATAAAGAGGGTCAGTTGTTTCAGGCAAGGCATGAAATGTCTTGAAGTCAGCATAACCAGAATCTTCCTTCAGTTATTAAATAATTGAACACAATTTTCTTACTTGACCCAGAAGTAATCTGACTTTAGAACACTAATTGCCACTAACTAATCTCACAAGAGACTGATAGACACAATTCAGCATTAACTATTAGTTTATATTGAATAATATTAATATAGAGGTATTAAAATTAAAAAATAATAAACTGAGGAAATCCTAAGCTCAAGCATTAATTTGTTGTTGTAGTTCAGTCACTAAGTCCTGTATGACTCTCTGCAACCCCATGGAGTGCAGCACACCAGGCTCCCCTCTCCTTCACTGTCTCCTGAAGTTTGCTCAGATTCATGTCTCTTGTCTGTGATGCTACCTAACCATCTCATCCATAGCTAATATAATGTCTGTAACTTGCTCAGTTTTATTACATATTTGATCGCTCAGTTGGTAAAGAATCTGCCTGCAATGCAGAAGTCCCCAGTTCAATTCCTAGGTTGGAAAGATCTGCTAGAGAAGTGATAGGCTGCCCACCCCAGTATTCTTGGGCTTCCTTTGTGACTCAGCTGGTGAAGAATAAGCCTGTAATGAGGGAAATCAGGGTTTGATCCCTGGGTTTGGAAGATCCCCTGGAGAAAGGAAAGGCTACTCACTCCAGTATTCTGGCCTGGAGAATTCCACAGACTGCATAGACCATGGGGTTGCAAAGAGCTGGACACACTGAGTGACTTTCATTTTCATAGCAAAATTTGGGGCATGCTAACACAATTTTGCATATACACATAAAAACTCACAGAATGTGAGAAATTTGAATTCCTATTATATTTGTGGGGAATGTATAAGAATTTACATTCAACTATAAAAATGTTACCCTGTATTTCTGTCTAATCTGCAAATCTTTTTGGAAAACATCCTTGAAGTTATACTCTGAAAGGTTTTGAAATCCTTCAGATTTATGTACAGTTGTATACAATAATCTTCATCATATATACAGGGCATCTTTGAAAGAAAACTCTAAGGCCACTTGTGCTATTGTGCTCTATGTACTTCACATGTCCAATTGGGAACTCAAGTGACACTTTCAAAATCATGGACAATTGGTTCCCACTTGGACATGTGAAGTACATAGAGAACAATAGCACAATAAGTGAGGAATTTTTTCAAAATATACATGTTCCTTTTTCCCAGATAGCAATATGTGAAACTATCATAATCCCTTTGGGTTTGGAGAGTTTATGCATTTATTTGGGGAAATATCCATAGATTGTTCTAATTTTCTTTTTCTCCTTATTGAAAACCAATTACTTGATTGAGTGAGTGAGTGAGTTCAGTTGCTCAGTCATGTCTGACTGATTGCGACTCAGGGAACTGCAGCACGCCAGGCTTCCGTGTCCAGCAGCAATTCTCAGAACTTGCTCAAACCGAAAGCGTGGTATCATCTGCATATCTGGGCTATTGATATTTCCCCCAGGATTCTTTTTTCCAGCTTGTGCTTCATCCATCCCAGCATTTCACATGATGTACTCTGTATATAAGTTAAATCAGCAAGGTGACAATATACAGCCTTGAGGTACTCCTTTCCCAATTTGGAACCAATCCATGTCTGGTTTTAACTGTTCCCTGTCTAGAACAGTTTCATGCCTAGAACCGTTCCATGTCTGAAGCCAGTTCCATGTCTGGTTCTAACTGTTGCTTCTTGACCTGCATACAGATTTCTCAGGAGGCAGGTAAGGTGATCTGGTATTCCCATCTCAAAGAATTTTCCACAGTTTGTTGTGATCTACACAGTCAAAGGCTTTGGCATAATCAATAAAGCAGAAGTAGGTGTTTTTTCTGGAATTCTCTTGCTTTTTCTATGATCTAACAGATGTTGGAAATTTGATCTCTGGTTCCTGTTTTTTCTAAATCCATCTGGAGCATCTGGAAGTTCACAGTTCATATACTGTTGAAGCCTGTCTTATAGAATTTTGAGCATTACTTTCCTAGTGTGTGAGATGAGTGCAATTGTGTGGTAGCTTGAACATTCTTTGGTATTGCCCTTCTTTGGGATTAGAATGAAAACAGACCATTTTCAGTCCCACAGCCACTGCTGAGTTTTCCAAATATGCTGGCATATTGAGTGCAGCACTTTCACAGCATCATCTTTCAGGATTTGAAAACTTTTAGGATTCCAGCTCAACTGGAATTCCATCTCCTCCACTAGCTTTGTTCATAGTGATGCTTCCTAAAGCCCACTCGAGTTTGCATGCTTGTATGCCTGGCTCTAAGTGAATGATTACAATATCATGGTTATCTGGGTGAATAGGATCTTTTTTGTACAGTTTTCCTGTGTATTCTTGCCACCTTCTTCTGTGTATTCTTGCCACCTATTCTTAATATCTTCTGCTTCTGTTGAGTCCATACCATTTCTGCCCTTTTTTGGGCCCATATTTGCATGAAATGTTCCCTTGGTATCTCTAATTTTCTTGAAGAGATCTCTAGTCTTTCCCATTTTATTGTCTTCCTCTATTTCTTTGCATTGATCACTGAGGAAGGCTTTCTTATCTCTCCTTGCTATTCTTTAGAAATCTGCATTTATATGGGTATCTCTTTTCTTTTCTCGTTTGCATTTAGCTTCTCTTCTTTTCATAACTATTTTTAAGACCTCCTCAGACAACCATTTTGCCTTTTTTCATTTCTTTTTCTTGGGGATGATCTTGATCACCGCCTCCTGTATGTTATGAACCTCCATCCATAGTTCTTCAGGCACTCTGTCTAACAGATCTAATCCCTTGAATCTATTTCTTACTTCCACTGCATAATCATAAGGGATTTGATTTAGGTCATACCTGAATGGTCTAGTGGTTTTTCCCTACTTTCTTCAATTTAAGTCTGAATTTGGCAATAAGGAGTTCATGATCTGAGCTATAGTCAACTCCTGGTATTGTTTTTGTTGACTATATAGAACTTCTCCATCTTTGGCGGCAAAGAATATAATAAATCTGATTTCAGTGTCGACCATCTGGTGATATCCATGTGTAGAGCCCTATCTTGTGTTATTGGAAGATGGTGTTTGCTATGACCCATTCGTTCTCATGGAAAAACTCTATTAGCCTTTGCCCTACTTCATTTTGTACTCCAAGGCTGAATTTGCCTGTTACTCTAGGTATCTCTTGACTTCCTACTTTTGCATTCCAGTCCCCTATGATGAAAAGGACATCTTTTTTGGGTGTTAGTTCTAGAAGGTCTTGTAGGTCTTCACAGAACTGTTCAACTTCAGCTTCTTCAGCATTACTGGTTGGGGCATAGACTTGGATTACTGTGCATGGTTTGACTTGGAAACCAACAGATCATGCTGTCATTTTTGAGATTGCACCCAAGTACTCCATTTCAGACTCTTTTGTTGACTATGATGGCTACTCCTTTTCTTCTAAGGGATTCTTGCCCACAGTAGTAGATATAATGGTCATCTGATTTGAATTACAGATGCTCAAATACCCACAAGCTATATCATTTGCTCATGTCAGAGAAGACAGAGAGGGAATGAGAAAGAAAGAAGGAGGGAAGGCAAGCATAGAAAGGAGAAAAGACAGAAAAGAGATGAAAGGGAAGACAGAAGGAAAGAAGGAAAAAGGAAGGAAGGGGGAAAATAAAACCAACAACAATGTTCTTCCAACTGTTAATACCTCAGCCGTCAATAAAAATAAATTTTGTAACAGAAATATTGAATAAGAGAACTAAAATGTATGCTATATATCTTATCTTTTTAAGTATATCTGAAGTTTTCAGATAACCACTGGACTTTTCACTCATTTAATGTAAATCTTCTCCTTTATATCACAATGCATATTAACATGGCACCTCTAGATAAAAAAGGAGTAGCAGCATTTCAATATCCTAGAAACTGGCATACACTTGTTATAATAAAATCGTTAAAAATGCATAAAAATACCTTATCCCATGAAAAGATGCTCAACACCACTCATTATCAGAGAAATGCAAATCAAAACCACAATGAGGTACCATTTCACGCCAGTCAGAATGGCTGCGATCCAAAAGTCTACAAGCAATAAATGCTGGAGAGGATGTGGAGAAAAGGGAACCCTCTGACACTGTTGGTGGGAATGCAAACTAGTACAGCCACTATGGAAAACAGTGTGGAGATTCCTCAAAAAACTGGAAATAAAACTGCCTTATGACCCAGCAATCTCACTACTGGGCATACACACCAAGGAAACCAGAATAGAAAGAGACACGTGTACCCCAATGTTCATCGCAGCACTGGTTATAATAGCCAGGACCTGGAAGCAACCTAGATGTTCATCAGTAGACGAATGTATAAGAAAGCTGTGGTACATATACACAATGGAGTATTACTCAGCCATTAAAAAGAATACATTTGAACCAGTTTTAATGAGGTGGATGAAACTGGAGCTGATTATACAGAGTGAAGTAAGCCAGAAAGAAAAACACCAATACAGTATACTAACACATATATATGGAATTTAGAAAGATGGTAATGATAACCATGTATGCAAGACAGCAAAAGAGACACAGATGTGTAGAACAGTCTTTTGGACTCTGTGGGAGAGGGAGAGGGTGGGGTGATTTTGGAGAATGGCATTGAAACATGTATAATATCATGTAAGAAACAAATCGTCAGTCTAGGTTCGATGCAGGATACAGGATGCTTGGGGCTGGTGCACTGGGATGACCCAGAGAGATGGTATGGGGAGGGAGGAGGGTTCAGGACTGGTAACTCATGTACACCCGTGGCAGATTCATGTTGATGTATGGCAAAACCAATACAGTATTGTAAAGTAAAATAAAATAAATAAATAAATAAATAAATAAATAAAAATTAACATAAAAAATAAAAATAAAAAGAATACATTTGAATCAGTTCTAATGAGGTGGATGAAACTGGAGCCAATTATACAGAGTGAAGTAAGCCAGAAAGAAAAACACCAATACAGTATACTAACGTATATATATGGAATTTAGAAAGATGATAACGATAACGCTGTATGCAAGACAGCAAAAGAGACGCAGATGTATAGAACAGTCTTTTGGACTCTGTGGGAGAGGGAGAGGGAGAGGGTGGGATGATTTGGGAGAATGGCATTGAAACATGTATAATATCATATATGAAACAAATCACCAGTCCAGGTTTGATGCATGATACTGGATGCTTGGGGCTGGTGCACTGAGACGACCCAGAGTGATGGTACAGGGAGGGAGGAGGGAGGGGGTTTCAGGATGGGGAACACGTGTATACCTGTGGCGGAATCATGTTGATGTACAGCAAAACCAATACAATAGTGTAAAGTAATTAACCTCCAATTAAATAAATTTACATTAAAAAAATAAAAAATTATTATTTTTTTTTTTAAAGTAGAAGAGGGGAGTGAAAAAGTTGGCTTAAAGCTCTGTTGGTGTATGGCAAAACCAATACAATAGTGTAAAGTAATTAAACTCCAATTAAAATAAATAAATTTATATTAAAAATACCTTATCCCTTGGACATTCTAAACTATAAACCTTCTGAAAGCTACGAACAGTGGAAACAACCCTACCTCATTGTTTTGTCTATTTAGACTGTCTATATCTCTTTGACATAATGTCTCTAAATAAAATACAAAAAATTATTTTGTAAATAATATTTTGGCTGGCAACCTTGAGGCCTCTGTCATATAAATCGTTCTGTCAGAACTTCTACTAAAATGTTTCTGACTTTTACAGCCTCAGAGCATATTTGAAAGAATTCTGCACATCTACGTATATATCCAGAAGAGCTTCCAGACTGAAATTCAGATACCACCTGAATTAGTTCAGGGTTTACATTGTTAATATTTAATTGGGCATTTGCAAAGGAGATATGCTGAGCTTTGGAGTATATATTGAGGTAAAGGAGTCAGCAAAACAGAGACAGACACCTATCTCTCGACTGTATGTCTATCTTTATCTTATAAAAGCTTCTCTCATATTAAATTAATGCCAAAAATAGATAATGCATTTTTAAGTTGTATATTTCTTTTTTATAAGATGTATGTGATGTTACTTTTGCAGTATTAAGGTGGTTATAATATTGTAACAGTCAGTATTCAAAGAGTAGTTTTACTTAGACTGTATATGCCTAACTTAATAATTACTCATTATTCTCAAGCAGTAATTTATAATTGTGATGATAATCACAAACAATGTGAAAAGAGGAAAGAGAGCACTGTTTTTGTAAATTCACAATTAGTTCAAACTTGAGTATGAGCTTTTGATTCATATTAAGTTTTTCTTATTTGGGAAGCTTCTTCGGTGGCTCAGACAGTAAAGAATCTGCCTGCAATGCAGGAGACTAGGGTTTGATCCCTGGGTTGTACCCACTCTAGTATTCTTACCTGTAAAAATATCATGGACAGAGAGCCTGGCAGGCTACAGCCCATGGGTCGCAAAGAGTCGGACATGACTGAGCAACTAACACTCGCTAGTTTTCCTTTTTGGAATCTAAAACATTCATCTGAGGTCTCTCATGCATACTCAGCTTAGACATATGTTGCTTCCGTCACCTTTCTGATGAATTTTAAGCTGGAAAAAATATAGTAAATACTGTACATGTCCTTTACTAGAAAGAATAATTGGCAAGATGATGACCATTAAAACTTGGAAGAGAATGGACAATAGTACGTACACATCATGATTGAAAAGGAACAAGAAACATACAAAATCTCATATTTCAGTATAAAATTTACCTGATATTAAGCCCAACATATCATTTTTATACTCTACAAATATCATGCCATTTTAGTAAATTTTCAGAACGTTTTTCCTATCAAAATCTTATTACGTGGCCCTATATTTCACTTAAGAAAACATATTCAAGTGAAATGGGTTATTTATTTGCAAAAGTTTGAACTATACCTCCAAAGGGTTTATATGAAGTAAAAAAAATATATAGAAATCTTCATGTAAGAAATTAATGTATTTCCAGTCCGTCATTGAATTGGCTATGAAAATTGAGGTGCTTTTTATACTATGAAATGTTTATTTTTTTCTTTTTTTCCCCCCTTCTTCTTTCATTCCAGGGAAGTTTATTACTAAGGGACAGGTGAGCATGCAAGAAATTTTAAAAATAATACAGCCTTCAATTCTGATACTGAATAATAACTTTTATATCAGTCATTTTAATGTATGATGTAGTCATTTCACTGATTTAAATAGATGAAGTGTCTTTACTGAGCTATAAACATAAGAGATATATTGATTGTGAACCAAAAACTTTCAGGGGGAAAAGTATATCGTAATGAAAGTTGACAAGTGTAACTCTCGAAATGTTTTGTCAAGGAATGTCATGTTTAGGAGCCTAGACTCTGAATCCAGACTGTCTGGGTTTAAATCCCTGCACGTCTCTTGTGAGGGGTTGAATAGAGAGACTCATTTAACCTCCCTGCTTGTTTCTCTATTGGTAAATACTGTGTTGAAAATGAAAGCAATTCACAAATGAAGAATGTCTGGTATATAACATGAACGCAATGGGTGTTCATAACTCAGAATAGCAAGAGTGTACCTGTGCTTGTGTGTGTGTGCCTGCATATCTCTTTGCATAACTAGTAAAAATGGGGCGAGGTGGGGAGAAGAATATCCAAGAATCCCCTTTCCATTTTTCCACTGTATGAGCATATATTATAATAATTAAGTAAGCATGCAGATTGTGAAGGAGTAGTTCTTTTTAGAGGTATAAACCCAGTGACTAATTTAATCTCTGTACACTAAGATATATATCCATTATATATATATATGAATGGCCTGCCATTTTTTCCCCAGAAAGGTATTATTTCAAATTTTAAAAATATATATATTTTAAGAAATTTAAGATCCTATAATGAAATATTTTATGTATTTTCAAATAGTATTACACAAAAGGAAACAAATTTTGTGAAGCATTTTGCTTTTGTTGAGATAAATAAGGGCAAAAAAAACCTTTTTTTATCGGTTTGCTTTAAAACAAATTTAATTAAAATAGGATGGAGAATTCTATTAAAATTTAAAAGTTAGAGAAATAATATACATTAAAAATGTTTTCTATTAAAATGTAAAACATTAAAGAGAAATGAAACAAGAATTCCTTTTTTCTTCAAAATTACTCAGATTTTTAC
Organism: Oryx dammah; assembly: GCF_014754425.2. Classification (NCBI taxonomy): domain Eukaryota; kingdom Metazoa; phylum Chordata; class Mammalia; order Artiodactyla; family Bovidae; genus Oryx; species Oryx dammah. The sequence goes on from NW_024070187.1 coordinate 10,158,352, forward strand.
CTTTTGTAGAACTAATAAAAACTAGTAAGCTTCAATGATAAGTTTAAATAGAATTTTATCTCTTCATATATATGAATAACATGATAATGAGTTATATATTGATTTTTATTAAGTTCTTTGAAAATAACAATATATTATGTAGCTTTTTTTGTCCTTCTAACATTGAGGACTGATTACCTGTTTAAAAATATCAATTTTTTAGGAGTAGTCATTACTGCATATCACTTATAGTTATTTTAGCCACAGTAAATATTTTTACATTTTATGGACTCTTTTTTACAAAAATTTTAAATTACAGAGTGCATATATTTTTTAAAAATAAATGCAGATTTTTTTTTTACTTTACAATTGCATGTATCTGAAATAATCCCTTAGCTGATAAAACTGATAAAACAACAGTTCAGTAGCTTAACTGCAGCCAGTTATTTATACTCCAAAAAGCCAAATGACACTGATTGCAGCCACATAATTGATGAGTTAAATGAGTTTTATGTTCCCAAAACAATTTTAAAGCTGAGTAACCCAAATTTATTAGCCATATCCAGATGGAATATAAAGTCAATATATTGCTATTTATGTATTAAGTCAGAGAAAATTATTAAGGATGATTTCAGTCTTGGATGGTTAGGGTAGGAGACCTTGGTTAAATTCTGAGGCTATAATTCAAGGAAATTTTTGTAGCTTCAAAGCTAGTGTAACAAATAAGATAACTGTGCTGTAATAGACTTTAGCTGAATTATTTTCTTGACTGAAAAAAATGTACAATAGAAGTTGAAGGAGCAATTCCATAAAACATTTCAAGATATACTGTTGGAAAGAAGTATTTTATTCAGGCTTATTAGTAAATAAGCCTTCATAGTCATGGGCTTATAAAAATTATATGTAAATAGATACTTTTATACAACTAAAATAAACATGAGCTATTGGCAAGTATTTAAAAATCATTCTATTTTAGCACCATTTTATAATAGGAAATTGGAAAGATTTTTTTCAGAATGGTAAAGTACTAAATGGCTTTAGCTGAAAATAACAGCATGTATCTTGATCATTAATAATTATCATGAACCTAATAATCATTATATATCAAAAGATATTAAAGAGTCCTTAAAAAAGAAAATTAAAATGCATTTTTTCATAGATATCAGGGTTTTTCATTCTAGTTTTAAGTGATATTAGATATAAAACATGGGAATCAGCTCCTAAACTTCAAGTTATTAACTGTAACTGTGGACAAGATACTTAAATCCTCAAGATAGTATGTTCAAGCATACTTTACTTCAAACCATACCTGCATAGCCCATTAGTATGTAATGTCAAGAAAAGTAAAGATTTGAGATTTCATCCATTAACAAGGTAGCATGTTAATTTGCAAGGGTTTCATGAATGCTTGGAGAACATATGAGACTCCTGGGTCAAAAAGAAAGGACTGCGTTACATCCAGTACTTCAGGTGGTATTAGGACTAGCAAATTTGTGTCCGTTTCCTTTGCTTCCCAGTTCCACAAAGACAAAGAAGAGCACCTTGGATGGATGACTTCACATATAATGGGTTGTGTTATAGGAAAAGAATCCTGAGCATAAGCAGGCCTATCTTATACTCCGAAGAGAAAATTATTTTTATTATACTAGGCAATAAGCATGTTTCCCCTTTGCTCCAGAGGAATACAAAATATCTTCAAAGGCCGCTCACTATACAAACAGCCTTGAAAAGATATCCAGAACAAAATGGCAGCCAATGTCTATTGCAAGGCACACAAAATTGTGAGAGAACTATAAAAACATGACTTCCAACAGAATAAGCACCATTCATTTATTCAAAAATATTATTGGAGTTCCCAGGTGGGCCTGCCAACGTAGGAGACAAAAGAGACATGGGTTCGATCTCTGGGTCAGAAAGCTCCCCCTAGTGAAGGAATTGACAACCCACGCCAGTATTCTTGCCTGGAGAATTTCAGGGACAGATGAGCCTGGTGGCCCACATTCCTGAGGTCACAAAGAGTCAGATACGACTGAGCAACTGGTCATGCACGCATGCGCTGTATCTAAGACACTTTTCTAGGAATTCAGGACACAGAGATAGACAGTCCAGCTCTCTGCTCTTATGAAGGTCCATTGCTGTCAAGCCATAAGCAAGACAGAGAATTTCAGGAAGTGTTTAGGTTAATGACACTAAAAGACACTCAGTGTCTGTAAGAAAATCATATAATTGGGTCAGAGAAGGATTTTTTGAGATCTCTCTTGAGACTGAAATTATAAGATCTAGGGAAATAAGAATCATCATAGATGGAAAACTGAGAAACAGGGCACTGAGATTTGAATAAAAGATGGTTATGCTAATAAGTTTGAAATAGACAGACAAACTCCTACACAAATATATATTTTACCTTTTTCAAGATGAAATATAAAGCATAAATACCCCTATAGCCATTGAAGAAATTGTATCAATATTTGAAAAATGTTCCTTCAGAGGAAATGTATTGGACACACAATTTTTAGATAAAAATCAACAAGTATATCTGAGAATTCTAATATTATGTAAACTTCTCAAAATAAGAAGGGATATAAAAAGAAGAAAACATTCCCCAACACAGTGTACAAGCCTGGTGTAAATTTAATACTTAAATCAGAAGAAAGGAGTGTGGAAAGGATATTACTGGCCAATCCCTATTCACAAACAAAGCATAAAAAACTATCAATAAAATATTATTGCATAAAGAAAAGAGTTTCAAAAAGGAAAGGTGACTAACTGTTTTGCATATTGTTGAGAGCTCATGGTTCATGATTAAAATTCTCGGCACTTCATCCCTTGTGACCTTAACCAAGAGTGTTCTCAATGAAAAGGTTGAGAAGAAAGTCCAATCAGTGTGGGTTGAGGAGGAAACAAGAGTATTAAGTGACATCATGCATATCAAACCAGTTCTTTTACTTAAAAGTGTTAAGATGCAGCTCAGATGTCTTCTCTCTGAAACCTTTCTTAACTCTTCAGACCGAATAAAATGTCCATACTCTGATTTTAGTGCCTATCGTGTTTGTGGTTAATAGAGTGCCACTCCATAGATGTTCAATACCTCTCTCATCTCTTCCTCTCCTTCTATCAAAACTATGTCTTTGTGTGTTGAAAGTGATTGGTAGAAGATTTATAAATCAAGTTAAATTGATTTGGAGTGTAAGGTAATATTAAAATTTATTGAATTTAATAATTGTACATCTTTTAAATGATTCACATTATTATTAATAATACCTAGATTTATTCATAACCAGTGATATTGTAACAGCATGCCAACAGCTCCGTATATTGAAGTAAACATAGTACCACATTTAGGTGTGTGTTCAAATGCAAGTACGTTAGTTAAACTCACCATCATGATGTTTTCGTAAAGATCATGTATTATTTGGAGACTACTTAAGTTGCCAAAGCAAGGCAACAGGAGACCATTTTCACACTACTTATAAGTGTTAAAAATAAAGCCTATGTATGGGTAAGTGTGTAAACAACTCAAAATAATAACATTTTAATCCGAACTTTATTCAAGCTGTATCACAACTTGGAACAAAAGTAAATATAGAACTAAATGTGACTTTCTCTGCCAGCAAAAGCATGCTTTCTCTGAAACTTTACATTTTTCAATTTAGCTTCTCTAGAATAACAGTTGATGAGAGTACTTGTTTTCACTTCCTCATTTGGATAATAAAACATAGATCTCTGAAGATGTGCGGTTTTGTTTATGTTTTATTTTGATTTATAATAATACTCTCTTGGCAAGACCAAGGGATGTTTATAAGTGGAAATAAAAGTAGTTTTTGTTTGACTATCATCTCTTTCTTACATGCCTGAACAAAGCTCTATGAAAGTGTCATACATATAAAAACTTGATTAGCCAAAACCAGTCCCTTGCTTTAAAAAACCTATCTCATAATTTATATTCTGTATATATTTTTGCTTCACTATATTTATACCATGTATAAAATTTTGAAGACAGTTTGCTTATAAAGGTGACTGCAAAGGAATGTAAAACATTTCTTTGGGCAATCTAGGGAAATATATTTTTTTTAATCAATGTGTGCACATCTGGATATGGTATCTTTTGTAAAATACCTGAAAGAAATTGAATAGGTGCTAATAGATCTGATCTTCCATTTCATAGTTAGGCCTGAGTTACTGGTTTAGTTTCAAGTCATATACTCAAGAAAATGTATTGAAAGAAAGTATATATATTTGAAAATGTCTCAGCTATTAAAAGTTAAGGTCCTTGTTAATAAAGAAGGTCATGGTTTTCAGATGCTAATTACATTCAAGTATATATGAATAGATACTCTGGGCTTCCTAGGAGGTGCCAGTGGGAAAGAATCCACCTGCCAGTGGAGGAGACACAAGAGATGTGGGTTCAATCCCCAGGTCAGGAAGATCCCCTGGCAAAGGAAATGGCAACCCACTCCAGTATTCTTCCCTGGGAAATCTCATGGACAGAGGAGCCTGGAGGGCTATAGTCCATGAGGTTCACAAAGGGCAAACATGTGCACGTTATGTACACACATATATACCCTAATTAAGGTTTGGGAATTCTGATTCATTGGAAAGAAATGCTGAGATTCACAGTGATGAAGTCATTTTTGCTTCATTCTCATTTTCGTTTTATTTACTGTCCCATACCCCGCCTCCTTCCTTTTTTAGCCAACCTTCTCAACCTCTTCAGTTTTCTATTTCAGAAATACCTTCTTGATCTCATTCAGATATTATTTTCATTCTGCCACTACCTGAAAAGGTAATTAATTACTTCCGCTCTGCCCAATCTAATTGTCATTTCTCAATCCCTCCTCTTTGACTTATTAGCAATATTTTGCAGTCAAATGCTCTACCACTGAGCTTATTAGCAATATTTTGAACCCCCTTATCTTTGAACCATTATCTCTGCTTTTCTTCAGAATCCATATTTTCCTGTTTTTTTTTTTATTTGTTTCCTTGTCTGGTTGCTCCTTCTCATTCTCTTTTAATAGTGCTGTATCATCTCCCAATACTCTAATGCCTCAGCAGTAAGACCTTTCATCTCTTTTCTTTTCCATCTTCATCTAAGCCTTTGGTGATATCATCCAACTGTATTATTTTGAATAGCATTTTTATAGTATTGATGTTTATGTGTATATGTCTACAGTTCTCTCCTGAACTTTAAATTCATAATCACCTAAGTACTCAGGGTTTTGGTTTTGATTCTTATAAACAGTTTAAACTTAAAATCCCTCAAGTTGAACCTTTTAGTCACCAATCATCCCTCTGCAACACCACCACTCAAATTGTCTCTTTTGAGAAACTTGCCATTTCTCTAATAGCAACCTTATCATTTCAGATACTCAAGCCAAAAGCTTTGGTAAGCCCTTCAAGTCTCTTTCTTTCTACCTCTTTTCCAAGTCCCAGAAACTAGTCTCTTAGTGTCTTCTGTGACCACATTTCAAGCTGTTTTCCCACATAGCAGTAAGATAATCTTGTTAAAACATAATTCATAAAATATAGAACATTTGGGGACTTTCCTGGTGGTCCAGCAGTTAAGACTGATTCCAATGCAAGGGGCAAAGGTTCAATCCCTGGTTGGGGAACTGAGATGCCACATGTTGTGCAGCATGACCTAAAATAAAATAAAATAAAAATAAAAGACCTTGCTTCCCCCAGAACATTAAAAAAAAAAAATTGAACCCTTTAATAGGCCTCTAGTTCACTATATATCAAAGATTTTAGAGATGTCTAAGCAGATGGTGACTGCAGCCATGAAATTAAAAGATGTTTACTCCTTGGAAGGACAGTTATGACCAACCTAGATAGCATATTCAAAATCAGAGACATTACTTTGCCAACAAAGGTCCGTCTAGTCAAGGCTATGGTTTGTCCTGTGGTCATGTATGGATGTGAGAGTTGGACTGTGAAGAAAGCTGAGCACCGAAGAATTGATGCTTTTGAACTGTGGTGTTGGAGAAGACTCTTGAGAGTCCCTTGGACTGCAAGGAGATCCAACTAGTCCATCCTAAAGGAGATCAGTCCTGGGATTTCTTTGGAAGGACTGATGCTAAAGCTGAAACTTCAGTATTTTGGCCACCTCATGAGAAGAGTTGACTCATTGGAAAAGACTCTGATGCTGGGAGGGATTGAGGGTGGGAGGAGAAGGGGACAACAGAGGATGAGATGGCTGGATGGCATCACTGACTCAATGGACGTGAGACTGAGTGAACTCCAAGAGTTGGTGATGAACAGGGAGGCCTAGTGTGCTGCGATTCATGGGGTCACAAAGAGTCGGACATGACTGAACAACTGAACTGAACTGAACTGAAGCAAATACAACATTTCCACTCTCACCAGCACCAGCACCAACACCTTCCTAATTTAACTATCTGCTAACAGATGTTTCAATGCAATTCATAGCCCTACGGTTCTGGACTCATACCAGCTTTGCTCCTGAGCCACTTACTCTGCCCGGAATTCTGCCCTGCCTATCTGCTTGGTTTGACACTTACTTCTCCAGATCTTTACTAAAATGCCATTTGACTTAGTGAAGCTTTGCTTTGCTGTTTGTTTAAAATGGCAATTTGTTCCTTTCCTTATTTTTCTTCCTTACATTTATCACCATATAATATGTGACTTATTTTACTTATATGTTGTGTTCTCTGTGTGTGTGTGTTTGTGTGTGTGTGCGCGCTTAGTCATGTCCAACTCTTTGTGACCCCTTGGACTGTTGCCCACCAGGTTCCTCTGTTCATGGGATTTCCCAGGAAAGAAGACTGGAGTGGGTCACCATTTTCTTCTCTGGAGAATCTTCCACACCCAGGGATTGAAAGCACTCTTATGTGGTTTCTTATGTCTCTTATGTCTCCTTCGTTGACCGGTGGATTCCTTACCACTAGTGAGACCTGGGATACACATTATATATTTTGTAATTTCTTGATTCACTCCACTAAAATGTAAATTCATAAATGACATCTAATTCTGTAAAATTGTGATTTTGGACATTTCAAAAACACCTTTTTTGTTATTCTGATTTTTTTTTTAATATCAATAACTCATAGCTGTTTATTTTTTTTTTACTTTACAATATTGTATTGGTTTTGCCATACATCAACATGCCTTGATTTCAATAACAAAGAAGACAAACTTTACTTCATTACTTGCTACTGATCAGTTTTTCTATTTACTTTCATACTTCTTGAAATTAAGAAAAAATGATGTCTTAATGTGGAAAATGAATGTATTATAAATGTGAAACTAATATGATTCATGACTTTCTTTTAAAAATGCAGAAAATATATTTTGAACATGAAAATTCTTTTCTCTGGCAAGTACTTTGGGCATATATTCTATACTTTTCATAAAATTACATTATCATCCTTTCTGAATCAGAACTGTTACAACACTCTTCTACCACAAAGTCAGTCCTCAGACAGTGTAAGTAAAACAGAGTAACTTATAAGTTAGCTTAGATATATTTTAGAAGAAACATTCTGGACTCAAATTACTTGTCCTAAATCAAGCAGTTTCCTGCTGTTAGACTGTCTTAATCAATGATTTGAGATACAAGACAATTATGATACGGTGGAAGCAAAAAGCATATAATGGCAAAATCATTTTCTAAAAGCACTGTGGGGATTATGTACATTAAATGGCCTGCTGGTCTGACTGTTTCTTCTGTCCAGTATGACACTGACCTTTCACACTCCTTCGTTATTTGTGAAAGGTTAGTTAGTTTGATTCTGCATTGTATGGCACATACTCTAATTTGGAAAGTTGTACCCAGAATTTGCTTCCATGTGGTGATAAATGAAGCTAAATATATTATAATAGAGTTGCTTGGATTACTAAGGAATAAGGAAAACATAGGAAATCACAGAAATAAGGCTATCAGGTACAAATAGTAAATACTTTTTAGTGCTTTGCTTATTCAATGAAAAATAATATATTTTCAAATGAAATGCAAAAGCAGGAAAAGAACATTCATATAGAGATAAGGATAAAAGCTACTGAATATAAAGGTATAAAATTTAGGTGAAAATAACCCAAGGTCTTTTCTCCTACCATTAAAGATTCAGATATTTTGGGAATTTAGACATAAGTGAATAGGGAATGTGATCTTTCCATTACTGTAATCTTTTATGCATTTAAATATTCCTATGGGCACAGAGTACATTATTTTTTAATATTATAAGAATGATATCAATTATAAGGAAGAAATATCACTTAGTGTTTAGGGACCTAAATGAATGTTGCTTTCTTGACATTTTTGTTCCACTATAGAAGCTTAAAGGATGACATTAATATTTATTTCCCTCTATTCTTGGGTCTAATTAAACATGATTAACTGTACAAGGTAAGAGAAACCCCAGTAAGACGATCAGTGGAGAAATAACTACAGAAAGAATGAACGGATGGAACCAAAGCGAAAACAACACCCATTTCTGGATGTGACTGGTGGTAGAAGCAAGGTCCAATGCTGTAAACAGCAATATTGTATAGGAACATGGAATGTTAGGTCCATGAATCAAGGCAAACTGGAGGTGGTCAAACAGGAGATGGCAAGAGTGAACGTCAATATTCTATAAATCAGCAAACTAAACTGGACTGGAATGGGTGAATTTAACTCAGATGACCATTATATCTATTACTGTGAGCAGGAATCCCTTAGAAGAAATGGAGTAGCCATCATGGTCAACAAAAGAGTCTGAAATGCAGTACTTGGATGCAGTCTCAAAAACAACAGAATGATCTCTGTTCTTTCCAAGGCAAACCATTCAAAATCACGGTGATCCAAGTCTATGCCCCGACCAGTAATGCCGAAGAAGGTGAAGTTGAACGGTTCTATGAAGACTTACAACACCTTTTAGAACTAACACCCCCCAAAACTGTCCTTTTCATTATAGGGGACTGGAATGCAAAAGTAAGAAGTCAAGAAACACCTGGAGTAACAGGCAAATTTGGCCTTGGTGTACAAAATGAAGCAGGGCAAAGGCTAATAGAAGAGAACACACTAGTCATAGCAAACACCTTCATCCAACAACACAAGAGAAGACTCTACACATGGACATCACCAGATGGCCAACACCAAAACCAGATTGATTATATTCATTGCAGCCAAAGATGGAGAAGCTCTATACAGCCATCAAAAGCAAGACCGGGAGATGACTGTGGCTCAGGTCATGAACTCCTTATTGACAAACTCAGACTTAAATTGAAGACAGTAGCGAAAAAGCAAGAGAGTTCTCGAAAAACATCTATTTCTGCTTTATTGACTATGCCAAAGCCTTTGACTGTGTGGGTCACAATCAACTGTGGAAAATTCTGAAAGAGATGGGAATACCAGACCACTTGACCTGCCTCTTGAGAAATCTGTATGCAGTTCAGGAAGCAACAGTGAGAACTGGACATGGAACAACAGACTGGTTCCAAACAGGAAAAGGAGTACGTGAAGGCTGCATATTGTCACCGTGTTTATTTAACTTACATGCAGAGTACATCATGCAAAATGCTGGGCTGGATGAATCACAAGCTAGAATCAAGATTTCCAGGAGAAATTTCAATAACCTCAGATATGCAAATGACACCACCCTTATGGCAGAAAGTGAAGAGGAACTCAAAAGCCTCTTGATGAAAGTGAAAGAGGAGAGTGAAAAAGTTGGCTTAAAGCTCAACATTCAGAAAACGAAGATCATGGCCTCTGGTCCCATCACTTCATGGGAAATAGATGGGGAAACAGTGGAAACAGTGTCAGACTTTATTTTTGGGGGCTCCAAAATCACTGCAGATGGTGATTGCAGCCATGAAATTAAAAGATGCTTACTCCTTGGAAGGAAAGTTATGACCAACCTAGACAGCATATTCAAAAGCAGAGACATTACTTTGTCAACAAAGGTCCATCTAGTGAAGTTATGGTTTTTCCAGTAGTCATGTATGGATGTGAGAGTTGGATTATAAACAAAGCTGAGCCCCAAAGAATTGATGCTTTTGAACTGTAGTGTTAGAGAAGACTCTTGAGAGTCCCTTGGACTGCAAGGAGATCCAATCAGTCCATCTTAAAGGAAATCAGTCCTGAATATTCATTGGAAGGACTGATGCTGGAGCTGAAACTCCAATGCCACCTGAGGTGAAGTACCGACTCATTGGAAAAGACCCTAATGCTGGGAGAGATTGAGGGCAGGAGGAGAAGGGGACAACAGAGGATGAAATGGTTGGATGGTATCACCAACTTAATGGACATGAGTTTGGGTAAAGTCTGGGTTTGGTAATGGACAGGGAGACCTTTCATGCTGCTGTCCATGGGGTCACAAAGAGTTGGACACGACTGAGCAACTGAACTGAACTGAACTGTGCTGGATTGATTATCTTCAATTAACAATGTGTCAATTCCCTTAATTATAAATACTTATAATAACCTTTTGCTTTTGAGGAACATTGTGATATTTACTAAGAACCAAGAAATCCCAAGAAATTGCTGATTTACCATGATAGAAAGCAAATATTAAGTAGAAATATGCAATGAATAATTTTGTGTTGCTGTTTCCCTCTAACAATCATTATCATTCATGTTTTTCCAGTCTAAAAGGATATCTTATAATGATATCAAAACTTCTAGGAAAGCTTTTATTCTGTTTCTTTTAGCCAGACAACAATTTAATTTAATACTAAGATATTTCCAAGATCAAAAATTGGGAGTAAAATATGTATTTAGTATTTAATGCAATCCATCTTTGAGGAAAAATATAGGTGCAACATGAATGGATAAGAAAGCTGTGGTACATATACACAATGGAGTATTACTCAGCTGTTAAAAAGAATACATTTGAATCAGTTCTGATGAGATGGATGAAACTGGAGCCGATTATACAGAGTGAAGTAAGCCAGAAAGAAAAACACCAATACAGTATACTAACACATATATATGGAATTTAGAAAGATGGCAATGATGACCCTGTATGCGAGACAGCAAAAAAGACACAGATGTGTATAGCGGACTTTTGGACTCAGAGGGAGAGGGAGAGGGTGAGATGATTTGGGAGAATGGCATTGAAACATGTATAATATCATGTAAGAATCAAATTGCCAGTCTATGTCCGATGCAGGATACGGCACGCTTGGGGCTGGTACATGGGGATGACCCAGAGAGATGTTGTGGGGAGGGGGGTGGGAGGGGGGGTTCATGTTTGGGAATGCATGTACACCCATGGTGGATTCATGTCAATGTATGGCAAAACCAATACAGAATTGTAAAGTAAAATAAAAAATAAATTTAAAAAAAAAAAGATGTTTCCAGCAAAATAATTTTCATATGAAATTTCACATGACAGTTCCAAAATGTAGGCAACAATAGCCAAAGAAAACTAGATGTAGAAAAGATTTTGCTATGAATTTTATCATGTGTATGAATGAAAGTGTCTTGATATTCTTCTAGTGGGAAAATAGTTTAAGTGACCTCAAAATGTTAGAAAATTAGTTCAAGGCCTCTGAAAATCTGGTGGTAGTTTGAATCAAAGTAAAATTAAAAAGTGACAGATAAAAAAGTGACATAATTTGGTATATCAATTTCCATTTTTCATCTGTGAATTAATGCTATAGGTAATATTTTGCTAATTTAATTGGAATTTCTGTGACTTTTATAAATTGAGTATACTTTTTAATGATTATCCATTTCCATTATCCATTTGTGAGTCACATATTGAAGTTCTTGGTCCAGTCATCACTTATGCTTTTTACTTTTTCATCAATGACTTGTAGGAATTTCTTTACTGTCTAGATACTAGTCTCACATGAATTTCAAATGTTGAAATTGATTTCTGTACAATATACCTTACTCTGTTGTTATTGTCAATGTTTAGAATTTAATATCAATTTTTAACTTTTTGTTAATGCTAGTTGAATACTATTCAATCCATAACCTCCCTAAGGTTCTTTTCTTTTCTTTTCTTTTCTTTTTTTTTTTTTTTGTTCTCCTATTTTATTACCTTTTAAATTATCCCTGTTGTATTTTGGTCTTCAGTCCAGCAGAAATCCACTTAGATACAATTTTTATTTCCCATACATAAGCAAGTTTTCAAAACACTATTTACTACATAATTCATTATTTTCCTATTAACTGATGGTACAATCTTTATGAGATATAAATTTTCCAAATATGCAAGTGTCCATCATTGAAGCCTTTAACTTGTCCATTGGTTTTGACATTAATATTGATATTAACAGCAAGTTTTTACTACAGTTTTCAGCTCTGTTGCTCAGTCATATCCGAATCTGTGACCCCATTGACCACAGCAAGCCAGGCCTTCCTGTCCATCACCAACTCCCAGAGTTTATCCAAACTTATATCCACTGAGTCGATGATGCCATCCAACTATCTCCTCCACTGTCATCCCCTTCTCTTCCCACCTTCAGTCTTTTCCAACATCAGGGTCTTTTCAAATGAGTCAGTGTTTGCATCAGGGACCAAACTATTGGAGTTTCAGCTTCAGCATCAGTCCTTCCAATGAATATTCAGGACTGATTTACTTTAGGATAGTAGGTTGGACCTCTATGCTGTCCAAGGTACTCTCAAGTCTTCTCCAGCACCCAGTTCAAAAGCATCAATTCTTCAGCACTCAGCTTTCTTCACAGTCCAACTCTCACATCCATACATGACTACTGGAAAAACAATAACCTTCACTAGATGGACGATTGTTGGCAAAGTAAAGTCTCTGCTTTTTAATATGCTGTCTAGGTTGGTCATAACTTTTCTTCCAAGGAGCAAGCGTCTTTTAATTTCATGGCTGCAGTCACCATCTGCAGTGATTTTGAAGCCCAGAAAAATAAAGTCAGCCACTGTTTCCAATGTTTCCCCACGTTGTTGCTATGAAGTGATGGAACTGGGTGCCATGATCTTAGTTTTCTGAATGTTGAGTTTTAAGCCAACTTTTTCTTTCTCCTCTTTCACTTTCATCAAGAGGCTCTTTAGTTCTTCGTTTTCTGCCATAAGGGTGGTGTCATCTGCATATCTGAGGTTACTGAAATTTCTCCAGGCAATCTTGATTCCAGCTTGTGCTTCATCCAGTCAAGCATTTCTCATGATGTTCTCTGCATATAAGTTGAATAAGCAGAGTGACAGTATGCATTATTGCATATTGGGTGACAGCCTTGACATACTCCTTTTCCTATTTGGAACCAGTCTGTTGTTCTATGTCCAGTTCTAACTGTTGCTTCTTGACCTGCATACAGATTTCTCAAGAGGCAGGTCAGGTGGTCTGGTATTCCCATCTCTTTCAGAATTTTCCACAGTTTGTTGTGACCTATAAAGTTGAAGGCTTTGGCGTAGTCAATAAAGCAGAAGTAGATATTTTACTGGAACACTCTTGCTTTTTCAATGATCCAATGGATGTTGGAAATTTGATATCTGGTTCCTCTGTCTTTTCTTAATCTGGCTCGAATATCTGGAAGTTCAGGGTTTACATATTGTTGAAGCCTGGCTTGGAGAATTTTGATCATTAATTTGCTAGCATGTGAGATGAGTGCATTTAAAGTTGGCTTAAAGGTCAACATTCAGAAAACAAACATCATGGCATCTGGTCCCATCACTTCATGGCAAAATAGATGGGGAAACAGTGGAAATGGTGTCAGACTTTATTTTTTGAGGCTCCAAAATCACTGAAGATTGTGACTGCAGCCATGAAATTAAAAGACGCTTACTCCTTGGAAGGAAAGTTATGACCAACCTAGATAGCATATTCAAAAGCAGAGACAATACTTTGCCGACTAAAGTCCATCTAGTCAAGGCTATGGTTTTTCCTGTGGTCATGTATGGATGTGAGAGTTGGACTGTGAAGAAAGCTGAGCACCGAAGAACTGATGCTTTTGAACTGTGGTGTTGGAGAAGACTCTTGAGAGTCCCTTGGGCTGCAAGGAGATCCAACCAGTCTATTCTGAAGGAGATCAGCCCTGGGATTTCTTTGGAAGGAATGATGCTAAAGCTGAAATTCCAGTACTTTGGCCACCTCATGCGAACAGTTGATTCATTGGAAAAGACTCTGATGCTGGGAGGGATTGTGGGCAGGAGGAGAAGGGGATGACAGAGGATGAGATGGCTGGATGGCATCATGGACTCGATGGATGTGAGTCTGAGTGAACTCTAGGAGTTGGTGATGGACAGGGAAGCCTGGTGTGCTGCGATTCATGGGGTCAGACACGACTGAACGACTGAACTGAATTGTCTTTGACAATTGGCCATTGTCTTTCATAGGGATAGGAATGAAAACTGACCTTTTCCAGTCATGTGGCCACTGCTGAGTTTTCCAAATTTGTTGGCATATTGAGTGCAACACTTCCACAGCACCATCTTTTAGGATTTGAAATAGCTCAACTGGAATTCTATCTCCTCCACTAACTTTGTTTGTAATGATGCTTCCTAAGGCCCACTAGACTTCACATTCCAGGATGTCTGGCTTTAGGTGAGTAATCACACCATCATGGTAATCTGGATCATGAAGATCTTTTTTGTATAATTCTTCTGTGTATTCTTACCTCCTCTTCTTAATATCTTCTGCTTCTGTTAGGTCCATACCTTTATTGAGCCCATCTTTGCATGAAAATTTCCCATTGTATCTCTAATTTTCTTTAAGAGATCTCTAGTCTTTCCCATTCTATTGTCTTCCTCTATTTCTTTGCACTGATCGCTGAGGGAGACTTTCTTATCTCTCCTTGCTATTGTTTAGAACTCTGCATTGAAGTGGGTATATCTTTCCTTTTCTCCTTTGCATTTCACTTCTCTTGTTTTCATAGCTATTTGTAACACCTCCTCAGACACCATTTTGCCTTTTTTCTTTTTTTTTCTTGGGATAATCTTGATCACTACCTCTTTTACAATGTCACTGACCTCTGTCCATAGTTCTTCAGGCACTCTATCAGATCTAATCCCTTGAATCTATTTGTCACTTCCACTGTAATCATAAAGGAATTGATTTAGGTCCTACCTGAATGGTCCAGTGGTTTCCCCTACTTTCTTCAATTTAAGTCTGAATTTGGCAATAAGGAGTTCATGATCTGAGCCACAGTCATCTCCCGGTCTTGTTTTTGATGACTGTATAGAGCTTCTCCATCTTTGGCTGTAAAGAATATAATCAATCTGATTTTGGTGTTGGCCATCTGACAAAATGTGGTCCACTGAAGAAGGGAATGGTAAACCACTTCAGTATTCTTGCTTTGAGATCCCCATGAACAGTATCAAAAGGTAAAAAGATAGGATACTGAAAGGGGAATTCCCCAAGTCAGTAGGTGCCCAATATGCTACTGGAGATCAGTGGAGAAATAACTCCAGAAAGAATAAAAAGACAGAACCAAAGCAAAACAACACCCAGTCATGGATATGACTGGGATGGCAGTTCAGTCCAATGCTGTAAAAAGCAATAATGCATAGGAACCTGGAATGTTAGGTCCATGAATGAAGGCAAATTGGAAGTGGTCAAACAGGGGATGGCTAGAGTGAGTATTGACATTTTTGGAATCAGCAAAATAAAATGGAGTGGAATGGGTTAATTTAACTCAGATGATCATTATATCAACTACTAAGAATATCTTAGAAGAAATGGAGTAGCCATCATAGTCAACAAGAGAGTCCAAAATACAATACTTGGATGCAATCTCAAAAATGACAGAATGATCTCTGTTTCTTTGCTAGGCAAACCATTTACAGGAATCCAAGTCTATATCCCAACCAGTAATGCTGAAGAAACTGAAATTGAATGGTTCAATGAAGACCTACAAGATCTTCTAGAACTAACACCCAAAATGATGTCCTTTTCATTATAGGGGACTGGAATGCAAAGGTAGGAAGTCAATAAATTCCTCAAGTAACAGGCAAATTTGTAGTACAGAATGAAGCAGGGCAAAGGCTAGTAGTGTTTTGCGAAAAGAAGGCACTGGTCATAGCAAACACCCTCTTGCAAAAACACAAGAGAAGTTTTTGCTACAGTGGTCCTATAACCTATTTTACTACCTGACAGGGCAAGTTCTCTCCAAAACCCTCTACTTTGCACTTCTCTCAGAGTTGACTGAACTTTCTGAGGACTTCACTCTCCTACATTTGTCTTAGAATGTGCTAGAATAATCAAATTAGCTTGAAAATCATCACAAAACTATATATCCACAGAATTTGATTGTAATTACAATATATTTAACTAAAACTTCTGGAAAATTGACCTTTCAAAGTGTCAAATCATCTTACCTAGGACTAGAAAGTATCTTAATCTATGTCTTTTAATAAAATGTAATCACTTCTCTCAATGGAAGGTCTTATATTCTTTCCAGGGTAATATTTACAAACTATTGACATACTTTAGATTCTGGGTTTCTGGTATTTATATCTTACTTTTCTATTGTAATTTCCATTTTCAATTTTTTATTGTCAATATAAGAAAAACTATTAATTTTTTCATCTATTTAATAGAATCACTACTGAAGATATTATATATTTGAAAATTCACACTTTAACCCCTTTAAAAAACCCAGTGTTTTGTTAACTTGTGGTAGTGAAGGAGCTGAAACTTTCCAGTTATGTTTACCAGATTTTGCAAGTAAAAATAGAATTAATTTATAATCTCAAATAAAAAACAAATAATGTTTTAGAAAAAGGATGTTGCATGCCAAAAAAAAAAAATGGGACATAATAAAGTTATTCATTGTTTATTTAAAATTCAGATTTAACTGAAAGTCCTGTATGATAACTTGTAACCTGTCCCCAAGTGATTCTCTTTCACAAGCAATACTGAAAATGACATGCAGCTAATTATTTTGCCTGCAACTAATAACAGTTTTATCATTTATCTTCAAATCATTACACATCATTCAGTATATCAAATAATTAATAAATTTCCTTATGAGTCATTAAGTCAGTGGAAATGTGTGAGATGCTTATTGGACGTGTATTGGTCTGCTCCATGAATTCTGGCTCAGCTATGTGTCCATCTTCAGGTTGATCATATTCTTTTGGTATAGCTGCTTTCTCCTGTGAACCTCATCTGAGACATCAACTACCCTGTTCATAATGTCAAACCTCCCTCTAAGTATCTCTTGTAAATATTTGGGACCATATTTTGGGTATGCTCATTGTTATCCCACCTTCAAAACTTTAGAACAGTGCTCATATTGTATGTAAATTGTGCATGAACAGTAATTAGTCCATATTCACTAATTTGCTTTATTTGTATTTGTTTTCAATTTCAGAAAAATTTACAGACTCATGTAAAACCTAGAGGAGATTTCATCAGAGAGAGAAACAAATTGCATTATAGAATAAAAATTAGTTTTTTCATTAAATTGAAATGTGCTGAAATACCTTTCCACTAATTGATGGAAGTAGGTAACTCTAGTTAAAGATTGCATCACATTCCCAAAAATGAGATTAGGATTGCAGTGTATTATGCAGTAAAACGGACTGTGTATCTCTACCTTCCATAAGTTTCAAGCAGTACCAAGCTGGGGATGGGACTGAGAGCAATGGTATAAAGGCTTTCTAATAAAATTTTGTTCCGTAGAATATTCACAAACTATCACTGAGTGTAGGCATTATAAAAACTATTGATATTATTAGAGAACTAGATATCTCTTTTATAAAAGAGAAAGAGAGAAAAGATAGAGAGAGAACACTGAGCTCTGAGAGCAATGGTATAAAGGCTTTCTAATAAAATTTTGTTCCATAGAATATTCACAAACTATCACTGAATGTAGGCATTATAAAAACTATTGATATTATTAGAGAACTAGATATCTCTTTTATAAAAGAGAAAGAGAGAAAAGATAGAGAGAGAACACTTTTGTCTGCCTGAAAGCATGAGTTGATTTTCAAAATCAAATTGTTTGAATTGCAAAAACTCTATTTTGAAAACTGAACACAAATAAGAATGAGATAAAAAATGAAATAAGAGAAATTGTAAGCTATTGTTAATACTATTTATTATTTATTGAAAATATTATTTTAAGTGTACTTAAATTATACCCCTGAGGTCACTACTCGGGGGTATAATTATATGGTTGAATATACTGATAAGTCTATAAAAGCAAACATTTCAAAATACAGTGTTTCCCAAAATGTTATATGTAGAGAGCAAAAATATAAAAATTAACCTAAAAAGTGAACATTGCCAGTATTAGAAAATTACATACCTACCAGCTGTTTTCATTCTGACATAGGTCTTATTTTGCCATCTCTTCTATACCAATGAGGTTTACTCTGACAAGACATTTATCTGAACAATAGTACTTTCTGTGTAAAATCAAATCTAACTTAGTGTAACTTTTACAAAAGCTAAATGGCCAGGTACATGTCTGGATATTATAGAATGACTTCTGAATGTGAAGGTTGTCTCTATTTCTAATTAGCTAAGCAACCTAGAGTTAAGTGACTATTCACCCCCAGATCTTTAGTGTTCTTATATGTAAAGTGAGAATAACTGTTGGTTGTTTTTGTTCAGTATCTAGGTTGTGTCCCACTCTTTGCAACTCCATGGATTGTAGCATGCCAGGTTCTTCTGTCCTTCACTATCTCCCGGAGTTTGCTCAAATCCATGTCCATTGAATCAGTGATGCTGTCTTAACTATCTCATTCTCTGCCACCCCCTCTTCTCTTGCCTTCAGTTTTTTCCAGCAACAGGGTCTTTTCATTTAGGTGGTTCTTTGCATAGGGAATTCCCTGGTGGCTCAGAGGTTAAAGTGTCTGCCTGGAATGTGGGAGACCCGGGTTCAATCCCTGGGTTGGGAAGATCCCCTGGAGAAGGAAATGGTAACCCACTCCAGTACTCTTGCCTGGAGAATCCCATGGAGGGAGGAGCTTGGTAGGCTACAGTCCATGGGGTCGCAGAGTCAGGCACGACTGAGCGACTTCACCTTACCTTGCATCAGGTGGCCAAAGTTTTGGAGCTTCAGCTTCAGCAGCAGTCTTTCTGATGAATATTTTGGGTTGATTTCCTTTAGGATTGACTGGTTTGATCTCCTTGCAGTCAGAGGGACTCTCAATAATCTTCTCCAGCACCACAATTCGAAAGCATCAATTCTTAGGTGCTCAACCTTCTTATGATCCAACTCTCACATCCATACATGACTATTGGAAAAACCTACTGGAAAAATAATAGCTCTTGCCTCAAGAATAACCCAAAGTTATGACTCCTATTGATGTCCCCCATCCATCCTGTTCCTATCCCTCATTTCCTTGATCTCTGAAGCCTTCCATCCCACCCTTGTCTTTTATGACTTGATCCTAACAATTCATGTGTTTTGCTTTGACACAAACCTCCAGGGTGTTTTGTTTTTCTATTCTTATGCTATTATCTCTTAAGATACAGTTTTCTAAGTTTTTGCTCTTTATCTTTTCTAAGAGCAGACCTGGCTTAAATCTCAACATTCAGAAAACTAAGATCATGGCATCTGGTCCCATCATTTCATGGGAAATAGATGGGGAAACAGTGGAAACAGTGTCAGGCTTTATTTTTGGTAAAGTAAGGTAAGGTAAGGTGAAGTCACTCAGTCATGCTCGACTCTTTGAGACCCCATGAACTGTAGCCTACCAGGCTCCTCCCTCCATGGGATTCTCCAGGCAAGAGTACTGGAGTGGGTTGCCATTATTTTGGGGGGCTCCAAAATCACTGCAGATGGTGATTGCAGCCATGAAATTAAGACACTTACTCCTTGGAAGGAAAGTTATGACCAACCTAGATAGCATATTCGAAAGCAGAGACATTACTTTTCCAACAAAAGTCCGTCTAGTCAAGGCTATGGTTTTTCCAGTAGTCATGTATGGATGTGAAAGTTGGACTGTGAAGAAAGCTGAGCACCGAAGAATTGATGCTTTTGAACTGTGATGCTGGAGAAGACCTTGGAAGTCCCTTGGACTGCAAAGAGGTCCAACCAGTCCATCCTAAAGGAGATCAGTCCTAGGTGTTCATTGGAAGGACTGATGCTAAAGCTGAAACTCCAGTACTTTGGCCACCTCATGCGAAGAGTTGACTCATTGGAAAAAACCCTGATGCTGGGAGGGATTGGGGGCAGGAGGAGAAGGGGACAACAGAAGATGAGATGGCATCACCAACTCAAGGGACATGAGTTTGAGTGAACTCCAGGAGTTGGTGATGGACAGGGAGGCCTGGCATGCTGTGATTCATGGGGTCACAAAGAGTTGGACATGATTGAGTGACTGAACTGAACTGAAGAGCAGAGGAATATATACAAGTATAGAGGCAAGGTATTCTAGTAGCTGGTATAGAAACCCTACTGCATAAGGTTTATCACACAACATTTTTCTTTATCCTTTTTTTTTCTTTGTCTCATTAACAACATCAGCATGATCTTAACTCATGTATAATCACACTATTTTTTCCATTCTCAAATGAGCTGTCCAAAAGTTGCACAACCATTTGAGCACAGTAATGTATCATCTTGGATCGTGCCTGTCCTTGATCCTTCCTGGATTGAGTTCTTCAGAGAAGCCAGTCAATTTTCATTAATGCACTATTACAAACCTTGAATAAAGGTCAATACATAGAGCTCTACCCCAAACAAAGAACATAATCCAGCTTGAGTTTGTCAGTACAATAGTGTTGTTATAGTCTTTAAACAGACCTGAGTCTGAATTTTATTTCTGCCACAGATCTGCTCCAACTTTGGATAAGTTACCCAATTCTATGAGGCTCAGTGATTCACCTTAAAATTGAAATTAAAATTACACCTATTTCATTGTTTTATGGAAAAATTTAAACTAGAATTTGAAAACTTTATATGTGTTGTCTGTAACCCAGCTAACATCCTAATTTCACAATTTCTTAACCTCTTAATTTCCATTACAGATAAAATCTCTATTTTTATCTGTAAAGCATTCCTATGACTAAGCTCTGAAATTTTTCACTACCTAAATATTTAACTTTGAAACTGAGAGTTTTTGGCTCTCAGTATTTTTCTCTAGATACCATACTTGACCCTTTCAGATTTTAAAATCCTTGCTTCCAGTTCTCTTTGATTTATTTCATCAAGACCATCAATTCCATCATCATCCCTGTCCTTTACAAAATATACACCTTCTTATGATAGATTCACTCAAACCTGAATATTCCAAAGGTCTAATTTATAAGCTCAAGCTCTTTCTCTGGCACACAAAAGAATACAAAGAAAATGAGCTACCCTTATAAAACTGTGCCGATACAAATGCCATCTCCCAACAATACTTCAGAGCTTCGTGCTAGTCCTACTTCAAAACTATTATTTGTCCCTATGTTGATTCTCTTTCTAATATCCAAAATCCATGCCTTCTCATCTCTGGTCTTTCTTCAGAGATATCTTTCTGTCATTTTTCCTGCATTCTTGGTAGGAGACCTAGCCTCCAACTTCCCTGGGAATTAAAAATAAGTCAATCTGTCACTTGGAAATCCTCTCCAATTATTTTTCTTATCCTACCAGTTGGGCTTCCCAGGTGGTGCTAGTGGCAAAAACCTGCCTGCCAGTGCAAGAGATTTAAGAGACATGGGTTTGATCCCTAGGTTGGGAAGATCCTCTGGAGAAGGGCACGGCATCCCACTCCAGTATTTTTACCTGGAGAATCCTATGGATGGAGGAGCCTGGTAGGCTACAGTCCATAGGGTTGCAAAGAGTCAGACATGACTGAAGTGACCAGCCCGGGTAGGTAGCATGCATCCTACCGGTTACTTTGTGCTCTCTGCGCTCAGTGGATAAATGTGCCCTTGTCTTGTTTAAGGTTATTGCTTTCTGATGCTTTGGATTTCATACTCACTTTGTCCTTCAGAGATTTTGAACCATCAATCATCCCCTTCTCTTCTGATCTTCTAATCCTTACTTAGTCTTTACTCCATAATATTAAGCATTTTCAATTCACTTTTTTTTTTTAAAAGAAAAGTGTAGACATTTTTCAGAGTCCCCACAATCCCATCCTCTCCTTTATACCAAACTTTCTGAGAAAATGCCAAATGTGGGCTCCATTTAAGATCTGACTTTCCACGAAATCCAGTCCTTGGCATCATTCTCACTATTGCACCAAAACTGTTCTTGCCAGCTTTAAAATACTGCTGCGTGGTGCCAAACATAATAGGAACTTTTTTTCTTTTTCTTGACCACTATATACATTTGGTGCTAATGGCCATAAAATCCAATTTAGGATTCGTTTTCTCTTCGGTGTCTGTCATATCTGGTTTTCCTTCTCCCCACCCCACCCCCCATCTTTTTTTCCCTGAGAATTTTCAGCCACCATTTTGGACTATTCTTCCCTTGTCCTGAAATACCACATGACTTAACTACATTCTTCACCTTCAGTTCTTTTCACTTTAAATATTTTCTTTTGGTGAGGTCATTCAGCTTATGGATTTTATAAGGAAAATTTTGTTTATTTAACAATTACTTAGTAAGGAACTATTATATGCCAAGCACTCTCTTGGCAATGGGAACCTAATGGTGAACAATATTGAATATCAGCTCTTCTTAGAGCTTAGATTCCAATTAAGGCAACAGATAACACACATAGAATGCTTTTATCTGCTATTGAAAAAAAAAGAAAGCAAGGTGAAAGTGATAGTGGCTGCCAGGGGCAGGAAGCAGGGACTAGTATTTGACAGAGGTTTGTAGGGAGAAACTTCAAATCACATTTATATCCCCGTGGTCTAGTTGTGGTCTCTGGCTCCCATATTACGTCCTGTGCCCTAGGCTGTCTTTGTTGCTAACTCAGCCTGACATCTGACAAGCCAAATGTCAATGTAGAGGAAACTTTGGTAATCAATGAAACCACATACTATTAAAAAGTAGGGTAGCAATATGATATGTTAAATTTGTAAGATCAGTGTCAACTCATAACCAGAAAGGAAATCTTTTTCAAGTTCTTTTACTCAGAATTGCCTCAGTAGCAGCACCAGGACAAAACATTTACCCACCACCAAGTCATCATTCTATCTTCAGTCCTCTGCTAATATTCTCCAGCAAAGGAAGCCAAGGCTCCTTTGATGGTACCCAGTTCCATACCACGGAATGAATAAAATGAGGAAGAGTTGAGAGTATCCTGCTGTCAAAAATGCTAAGGAATCAGTGAAAGAATAAGTCAATGTAGAGGGCTTCTACTAGCCAAATTTGCACATTTAAGCATTTAGAAATAATATTACTTGTTATTTGACTTTTGACTATTATTAATTCACTTGAAACAAATTG
The DNA here is from genome assembly GCF_014754425.2 of Oryx dammah. Lineage (NCBI taxonomy): Eukaryota > Metazoa > Chordata > Mammalia > Artiodactyla > Bovidae > Oryx > Oryx dammah. The sequence goes on from NW_024070187.1 coordinate 10,181,524, forward strand.
AATCTGAGAAAGCTGATAAGTATATCCAAAAGAATTATTAAGGACAATAAAGGGTAGACTGTATTAAAATAAAGGCAGAGTTATAGAGAGGGATATTTATTTCTCATTTTAAAATATGGAATCTAATATAAATATATTTTATTGTAATTTATTAAAACTTTGTTTATAAAGCATAGATATATACTTGTTTTGATCTGTATAACAAAAACTATAACTCCTAATTATACCTTGCCTGTTTCTAAGCCTTAACCAAATGTTAGGAAACTAAATACTGGCACCTCAGAATTTCTTTCACATACATTCATTTATTCAACAAATATTTATCAGATTAGATTATTTGACAGACACTCTAAAGCAATGGAGATGTAGTTATATATGAAACAATACAAACTCCATGACCTTATGCAGTTTTCATTCCAGGGGAAGAGAAATCAAATTGACAGATTCAAAAGTGAAATATATATTAGGTGATGTTATGAAATATTTAATAAAATTTACATTCTTAGATCTGCTTATTCAGTCACAATGTTCTGTAAGGACATTCTGTCTGACATTTTTTAGAGGGTATTCAGTTGAGCAGTGGTTATACGTCCTCTTCAAAGAAAACACAATCAAATAAATCCAGGAGCTACTACTTCATCAAGATTTGCTGTTAAACTGGAAAACCCTTGACATATGTATATTTTGCTAGTAATATTCAAACTATCCAACTTTGATTTTTGCATGGTCACTTAAGAACTTACAGCATCAAAGTTATCAAATTTTTATGCATATGTCTATTCACATAGTCAACATTTTATGAAGTATTGATACCAGTATACCAGCCAGCAAATCAAACAAAATTCATGGAAATCACATATGTAATATGAATAAATTAATCTAGAAATAGATGAAGGTGCAAAGAGATTTTTTTTTTAATGGAGCAGAAATCATCATGGCTTCACAGTCAGTGTTATCAGTAGGCAATACATTTGAAGCCAACCAACATTGCTCATCATCACCAGGAATTCCCTTGACTCATGGGAATTCTTTCTAGTCATTGTTGAGTATGTGTAACATGGGTCCCTCTCCTTGGAATACTCTGTAAGTGAAAGAAAGAAAAACAAAAACCACAAAAATCTACCACAGTGAAGTTAAATGACTTCCTAAATCATTAAGGACAAGTGAGACAGAGAACTGAAAATAGACCCGAGATGTCCAGGGCCATAATTGCATCACTAAACTGCACTCTCCTTTCAACAAAAGCCTTAGAATGATTAATAAGCTTATGGGTTATAGTGCACAGGAGAAACTTCCTTGTAGACGAACAATAAGGGGCTGTGTTCTCATTTTATTTTAATATCTTAGCAAACCACAGGCAAACATATTAAAATCACATTATGCTGGATGATAAAGCACTTTCAGAAAGAGATTTGTTGCTGACTTTTACTTCAATGGGTTTTAACAGAACAGTCCTTTAGAGTTCTTGGCTTAAATGCTGATGTTACTGATAACATTTGATTTGACTTATATGGTTAGCCTATTCACGAGGATTATGTAGACTCTTTGCCTAGAAAATTTGAAAAATTATAAAATAATGAGATGTTATTGCTTGATTTCCATCTACAGGAATCAAGTGATTAATATAATATACTAGTTTTAATTTGTCCCAGTAAAATATACTTTTTGCATATGACCCACAGTAAAAAATAGTTTTTATATTGTTGTTTTCCCTTCAACACATCATTTAGAGATGTATTATTAAAAGCAATGTATTTTTCTGTTTTATTCAATAATATTCTTTTTTTAACATTAGGCAAAACATACATTTTAGGACCAAGTTCAGTTTGGCCTATTTTATAGAATATCATTACAATGATTTCAAATTGTGTGGAAGATACATGCATGGATTCTTTCTTCTGCTATAACTATCAAACTGTGGATAAGAGGGTTTTGTAAGAAAGATGTTTGCTAACTGCTTTTCAAATTCCTCAGCAAAAAACACACAAAGCTATGTATCATCTTCTCCTGCATGATTAGAGTTTTTCTCTGCATCACTTCTTCCCACTAGCTCCAAAACTAACCATGATTTCAGTTTTGCCTCAATCATTTTAAAAAGAGTTCTCACCAGGGACACAAACTACGTTATACCAAGCATTCAACTAACATATTTTGAATCCTCATCTTTTTTATCCTCTCATCAATATGTGACAGTGTTGGCCATCCTTCTAAATTCCTCTTTTCTTTGATCTGTTCTTACACCATAGTTCAACCTTAAACCTTTTTCATTCTCCATATTTTCTAGTCTCAACCTTGAGCATAACTTAGGTTATCATTTAAATGAATATATGAATAATATTTATAAATCTATGTCTCCAGCTCAGACATTTCTTTGGCATTTCAAGCCAGAAGAGTCAACTTCATAGTTGACCTCTCTCCTACTTATTTTGGTGGCTCAGATGGTAAAGACTCTGCCTGCAAGTGGGAGACCAAGGTTTGATCCCTTAGTCAGGAAGATCCTCTGGAGAAGTGAATGGCAACCCACTCCACCATTCTTGCCTGGAGAATTCCATGGACAGAGGAGACTTGTGGGCTACAGTCCAGGGGATTGCAAAGAGTCAGACACGACTAAGTGACACACACTACTTATTGACAGCCTTATTTAATATTGAAAACCATTTGATACATCAACAAAGACTCTTCAAATTCAACCTATCCATAATCAAACATTATTGAAGAGCTCAATCCAGTGGTTTGTTCTTTTTGAATACTGCCCGTTTCAGTGATCGTCACCAATGTACATTCAGTTGTATAAATTAGATATTTATAAATATAAATATACATCTATATCTCCCTTATTCCTCATCCAGCCCTATTAATTTTATCATTTAAATATCCCTTACTTCTTTCAATTTTTACCCACCACATCACTACATATCTGTGTTAAGTTTCTGAAAATTTCTTTCTGGATCTACTATTGCCCTCATCTTAATCATTCTTCACCTTGCAGCCAGAGTATATTATTCTTAAAAAACACATATCTGATAATGTGAATTTCCTGGGGAGGGGGGGAAACCTTCATTATGTCCTACTGCTTTTAAGATAAAGTCCTAAGTTCTCATAGAGGCATAGAAATCTAATACAGCCCAACCTCTCTGTAGCCCTTCAGTTCCATGTACTCGCTGTTACCCAAGCCCTTGTCCTTTGTTCTTCCTTGCTCTTTATATTGAAGCTCTGTGGGAATATTTTGCAATTCATTAAAGATACTTTGTTTCCTTTCATCCCTTCATTGTTGTCATTTTAAATACTGATAGTGAATTTTAATATTAACTTGGCTTGATTTGCATTTTTCTGATAATGAGTGATATTGAGCATCTTTTCATGTGTTTGTTAGCCATCTGTATGTATTCTTTGGAGAAATTTCTATTTAGTTCTTTGGCTCATTTTTTGATTGGGTCATTAATTTTTCTGGAATTGAGCTGCAGGAGTTGCTTGTATACTTTTGAGATTAGTTGTTTGTCAGTTGTTTCATTTGCTATTATTTTCTCCCATTCCAAAGGCTGTCTTTTCACCTTGCTTATGAGGTACCATTTCACACCAGTCAGAATGGCTGGGATCCAAAAGTCTACAAGCAATAAATGCTGGAGAGAGTGTGAAGAAAAGGGAACCCTCTTACACTGTTGGTGGGAATGCAAACTAGTACAGCCACTATGGAGAACAGTGTGGAGATTCCTCAAAAAACTGGAAATAGAACTGCCTTATGACCCAGCAATCCCACTGCTGGGCATACACACTGAGGAAACCAGAATTGAAAGAGACACGTGTATCCCAAAGTTCATCGCAGCACTGGTTATAATAGCCAGGACATGGAAGCAACCTAGATGTCCATCAGCAGATGAATGGATAAGAAAGCTGTGGTACATATACACAATGGAGTATTACTCAGCCATTAAAAAGAATACATTTGGATCAGTTCTAATGAGGTGTATGAAACTGGAGCCTATTATACAGAGTGAAGTAAGCCAGAAAGAAAAACACCAATACAGTATACTAACGTATATATATGGAATTTAGAAAGATGGTAATGATAACCCTGTATGCAAGACAGCAAAAGAGACACAAATGTATAGAACAGTCTTTTGGACTCTGTGGGAGAGGGAGAGGGAGAGGGTGGGATGATTTGGGAGAATGGCATTGAAACATGTATAGTATCATGTAAGAAACAAATCTCCAGTCTAGGTTCGATGCAGGATACAGGATGCTTGAGGGTGGTGCACTGGGATGACCCAGAGAGATGGTGGTATGATGAGGGAGGTGGGAGGGGGGTTCAGGATTGGGAACATGTGTACACCTGTGGCAGATTCATGTTGATGTATGGCAAAACCAATACAGTATTGTAAAGTAAAATAAAGTAAAATTTAAAAAAATAAATTAATTAAAAAATATTAATTTGGCTTTCCTAATTTTTACTAAAACAGATTTTGCCCCCAATCTCTACATCCAGGCCTTTTCCATAAGCCTTTGCTTCTTTCAACATTTCTCATAGAGAATATTTTAATTAATGTCTGCCTATCCCTATTCAGCTGTAAGCTCTAAGAGAGCCTGTGCGCTTCGTCTCTCAGTTGTGTCTGATTCTTTGTGACCCCATAGACTGCAGCCCACCAGGCTCCTCTGTCCACGGGGATTCTTCAGCAATAATACTTGACTGAGTTGCCATGCCTTGCTCCAGGAGATATTCCCAACCCAGGGATCGAACCCAGCTCTCCTACTTTGCAGGCGGATTCTTAACCAACTGAGTCATCAGGGAATCTATGTCTATTTTCCTTAGCACTGTGTCTCTGCTATTTATAAGAAGTGTTTACCATATATTATTGTTTAATATATAAACTATTAAAAATAAGTTAAGAAATAGATTTCAGTTGTTACAAGAAGTGTATTATATTTTGAAAGAATATTTTAACAATAATTGGTAAACATAAATGATGTTAGTAAAGATGTTCATGGATTTTGTTTCTTTAGGAGATTTTCGACAATTAGCTTGGAATCTATATATACTATGGGACAAAATCTCTTTTAGGAATTTTTCCAGTTATAAATACTGAAAAAGACTGCAATTACAAAATTTAGCTAAAATTACATGATAACACTTTATAACTATAGCTAGAGTCTAAAATTAAAATAATTTAAGCTCAAAAAATTTAATGAATTAATCAGAATAACTAGAACCCATTCAAGAATTTTAGTAACTACTAAATAGTTCTAAAATAACTAATTCTCATACAGTTCAATTTTGTGCCACAGATTTACTTGGCATTATATCCAATAAAATAGTAATAGATGTATATAACATGCAAACTTGGATCCATAACTTATCTCTATAACTCCTACACATGCATAAAATGCACACAAAGTGACAAAGAGGTTATTGCTATATCTGTTTTTCCTGAAAATTAATAGTGAATACCATGTATTTTTAAAATATATATAATACACTGTACATTTACAAAACATTTCTAGGTGCACAACATAACATCTTACCATGCCCAAGATTTTGACAAGAAAATTAGAATATTATGACTGTTGCCTAATTATATATGATGCCAAGATATAGGATTTTTAATACTAAATATCTTAATCATGAAGAAGATTATGTGGTTATTTAAGACAGTTTATTTATCAATTCAAACTGAAACAACTGTCCAAACATTTGTAACATGCTTCAAAACGTAAATGACTCAAGGTGTCTACCAACTGACTTAAAATAAATGAAACTTAAGTGTCCCAAGGCCTCACCAGCCAGTGAAATAAAATGAAGTTGCATTTTAGTGACAATTACCTAACAAATATTTTACTAGTACAGTTACCCTTGGCATATTTAATACAAGCCACTTGATCCCTCTTCTTCTCTTTTAATAATGTACCTTCATGTTTATTCCTAAAGATCTTAAAAGGATGCCTCATACAAGATAAAAGAACAATCAATTGGTTATTTTAACCAAGAGACATCTACCATCTTATTCTTCTTCATCTTCAACCTTTGCATAATAAATATTTCCTTCCTGTGAAAACTTTGAACTTACCTCATAGATGTCATTGACTCAATAAAGGCATTGTCTTCTACTGTTAAGTGAGGCTGATTTCAATGCGGAGATAAAGAGATAGCATCATCTAACTCCATGCCATTGTTTGTCATTTGGCACTTAAAGCAGCACTCTTGTCCCCAGAAAATAACTGGCCCTAATAGCACCTTTTTAATCATACCTTCTCTCTTCATGTAGAGGCTCCAGATTAGTCAACGGTCTGGATGAGAGCAGATGGCACCCTACCCCACCCACTCTATACTTTTTGTTTTCTTTCTTTAATTTTCCTCTTTGTAGTTCACGAATACAATTGCACATACATAAGGTCATCAAAGGACTTTTGCTAAAATAAAAGGTTCTGTGGATAGCAGATATCTCAAATAGATGCTGGGGCAGAGGATATCACTTAATGCAACTAAAGGATGAAAGCAAGACATAGGAATACCCTGAATATTTTTAGTACATTATAGACTAGTGAAAAAGAGTTTAGGTGACGTTATGAGTAAAGTGTGTGTTTTTTTGTATTTTGTTCATTTTGTTTTAAACCACTATCCAGTTGACAGACATTAAAGTGTACTGAATATGCTATTCTTAAAATATTCTATTAGACCAGTGGCATATAACAGGCAATGTGAAGTTGAGTGAAATGTGTTTTTTAGTTCATTTGTTTTTAACTGATGGAATGATAGAAACAGAAAAGAGTTGCCTTCTCCTATGACATTTTTATAGAGAAAAATCAACTCTAAAGTGAAGAATATTTTATCATGAAATACGTCAGAGTTCTAAACAACTATTTGATTATCAATTCCATATGAACATGCTTTATGATTTTCAGAATTTCATTCATCAATTTCATATCCATTCCCATAGTGTGGAAATAAATTCCTCATATTATCTAAAAATTAATATAATGTCCTGGTATATTTATGTTTAGACCATGTAGTGTACATTATTTTGTAAAAATAATCTAATCTACTTGTTAGATCTCAGATATCATCAGTGTATAAAGTATATATTAATACTGTGACCCTATAGGAAGCATTTGTAAAAGTAAATCATAATACAGCATTAAATTTCTCATGACAGTTGTTCTTTGGTATTCCCAGGGAATTGGTTCCAGGACCACACAGGGTACCAAAATCTGGGGAATGTTCAAGTCCCTTGTATAAGATGATGTAGTAAATTTGACCCTTCATATAGATCAAAATTTGATCAGTGTTGGTTGAATCTATGGATGCAGAAGTCATGGGCAAAGAAGGTGAACTGTATTTCCTACTACTTTGAAGTTTAAGATTCCCCAGTTTAAAATGTATATAATAACTTTTCCCAAATCATGGAAGTTTAGGCTCTCAGATGGGAAGGCAATCTCAAAAATCATCTCTATTATATACTGTTCAACACGGGCTCTAGAGTCAGAATGGGTGGCCTAAGTCCTCCCACTTGCTAGCTCTGTGCCAAAAAGTATGATATTTTACTGTGGCTTGTGCCATGGTGAAATATAGAGAGTAATAGTATCTTTCTCTGTGGATGTGTTTTGAAGAGTGAATGAGTCCATTAATAGGTAATGCACAGAATAGACTTGGCAAACTGTTATTTATTTTTCTATTATCTCAGACCATTATGTAAATCAGAAAAATGAAGAAAACAAAAATTGTGTCATGAAATTACGATCGGTTTGTGATACTATTCATTCATTTTTATTTTTTTCATTTTTTCTTCTTTCTGCCCATAAATAGTCTTTGGATGCCTGCTCAGTGTGGGATAGTACTAATACAGTTCTCTCTGCTAGCTCCTTTAGTGTTCTGTTGTGAGCAAATTATTATGCCCTACTGTAGTATAAATGGCAATGTGCCAGAAAAAAATGTGTCTCCTGGTTCCTGCCTTGAAGACCCACGGTCATGTTTTGTTATTTCAAAACTAAAAGACTAAAGCATCATGATCTATTGAACTTTTTTTAGAAGTATATTGCACTACAAATTTTAGGATATTCTCATGTGGAAAATAAAGAAAATCATAGGTAGGTGGCGTGTCAGACTTCCTGCTTAGTCTTACTGACTCTAATTTCTTTACTCACATACTACCCAATGTAATAGAATAATAGCTTCAACCTCTGAAGTTACATCCATTCATATGTAAAAGTTTCCTCTGTAATACAAATGCTCACTGTATAATTTTGAACAGAAGAGTTGATGGCAGTGATTTTTTAAAATTTCCTTTCAAAGTTTTTCTTTAAATGTCACTGATAATTTTGCTTTTAATCCCTCCTTGAAGTAAAGTGTTCCATTTTCTCAATAACTGAGTCACTAGGAAAGTTTAAGTAAATATGCAATTTAAATTTACCATTTTGTAATATTACAGTCCGTATTTCTCTTCCTGACTTAAAATATTTTTTCTTTATTTCTACTATCTTCTAAGAAGATATTGTGTATTTTATTGGATGCTGCTGCTGCTGCTGCTAAGTCGTGTCCGACTCTGTGCGACCCCATAGACGGCAGCTCACCAGGCTCCCCGGTCCCTGGGATTCTCCAGGCAAGAACAACGGAGTGGGTTGCCATTTCCTTCTCCAATGCATGAAGGTGAAAAGTGAAGGAGAAGTCGCTTAGTCATGTCCGACTCTTCGCGACCCCGTGGACTGCAGCCCACCAGATTCCTCCATCCATGGGATTTTTCAGGCAAGAGTACTGGAGTGGGGTGCCATCGCCTTCTCTGTTTTTATTGGATACAAATGCATCATCTCCAGTTTAAGGCTACATGTCCTTTGGGCTTCCCAGGTGGCACTAGTGGTAAAGAAACCACCTGCCTATGCAGGAAACATATGAGTTGCAGGTTTGATCCCTGGGTTGGGAAGCTCTCCTAGAGGAAGCCATGGCAATCCACTCTAGTGTTCTTTCCTAGAGAATCCCCATGGACAGAGGAGCCTGGCAAGCTATAATTCATAGGATCATATAGAGTTGGACATGACTGAATTGATTTAGCACACACAAGCTCTTCGCATTTTCATATTTCATTTCCTTAGAAAATATTCTCTGATTATGAACTTTGGTTATAAGATTCTTAAATCTTCCATTAATAAATATTTCTGGTCTCCTTTAAAAAGTGTTATTTTAGTTTATCACTTATATTTTAGTGAGAATAACAGGACTGAAAAGAAATGCTTCTCCAGTTGATTATAACTGAAATGAGAAAATTGATATTTGGTCCAGGTGTTCAGATCAGGAGACTGGTTTTAATTTTGAAGGATTATACCCTGTCAAGTATGGAGACCACCCTGGTTTTCTGATAGTTAAATGGTAGAAACACTCATGGTCTGATACCAGTAGACTTAAATATAAAACTAACTCACTTCGTGTTGATTCAAAGTTTGCTAAGCAACATTTTAATGATAAGCTGTCTTCCCACACCGACTAGAAACTTGGGAATTCATAAAAACTCCACAACATTTCTTGTGCATTCAACCGGTCTGTGACCACTCTGAGAGAGGAATTAATTCTTAGGGTAATTATCAGATCAGATTCTGGTTCTACTCTGACAAAATGATAGTTCAAGGAAAGTGCTACCTCATGAGGCAGTAGCTGAGCTGGGCACTCACCCTCATATAGAAATATATTCTATATCTTTAAGAGTGTGCTCTGCATTTAAAACGTCTACTGACAAAATTATTTCTATGGCCAATCTAGTGAAAATAGTTAGATGACCAAGTTTTATATTACTGTTCTATATTATATAGAATGTCCATTAATATAAGAACAATTTGTTTTGTAGTATCAAACTCTTACTATGCGTCTAGGATTTCTCACAGTTTGTCTGGTTAAACTATTATAAAAATTGATCACAGTCTTTATAAGTAAAACAAAAAATAGAACTTACACAAAATTAATTATTATGTTGATGTCATACCATGAATGTCAGTTCTGCTATGAATCCAAGAACCAATTTGCTTCCACAATATCTGATAAATGTTTTGGATAAGGGAAGCCCTGAGGATAAGTTGATGAACTCTCAGGTCATAACTTTGGAGAACAATGTTCCATAGTTATAGGAGAATCTGAGAGCATCCTTGTTATAGTTCTTGCTTCTGACTCCTAAGTGAACAGATGAAGGAAAATGATATTTTATATTTACACACAGGACTTTCAGCTCCTCTGTCATCACTTCCAGTTATAATGAAAATTTTCTTTTCATTCCTTATTATGTTTATTTTTCTTAAAGATTATTTTTGTTAACAGATTATGAGTTTATTATAAAGCTGTTTTTAAAAATGTAACACACATATATCTCACAGAGATATCTATCATACTGAGGATCAAAAAGAAAGGAGAACCAAGCATCCATAGGTCTCTCTTTATTAAGTTTTGATTGAGAGTTACAAATAAAAGAGCAGAGACAACTCATCCATCGTAAATGTGTCTGTGCACATGTGTGCACATAAGTAAAGGTGAATTGGGGGTGGTAATAGAAGGTTTGTTTTCTCCTGTTGGTAAAAGGTGAAGGCAACAGATGAGATGAAAGAATCTTATAATGAAAGTAAAATGACATATCAAAGCCATATTCTGAGACTATATTCACTTAAAAATATATCATTTCTTCTTTGGTTCTCATTTTTCTCTTGCTGTATAAAATATTGATGCTGAAATTAAAATTTTCATAGATACAAATATTTGCAATGAATATAAATTAGAATTTTTTAAATGAAGGATTTTACTAATGTCTATTTTCCCACATTATTTCTGAACACTACCATTCAGAAATATTAACAAAATGGTATATTAAATGCCAGGGAAATAACAGATAATAATTTATGACTTTCTGAATATAAATCCCTCCAAAAAATAAAGGGAAAGAAATGTGGCATCCAGAAGCAACTATAAACATGTACTGAAAAGAAATAACTCAAAGTGTTAAAATAAATATTGAGGAAACACATGAAGGAAAATTCTCCAAGAGAGAAACATAGATCAGACATTCTATGTAACAAAGATAAAAAGTGTATCTTACAAAGTGAAAGGTACTAGATGAAATTCCTATTAATGTAATTGTGTCCATATCAGGTGTGTCAGTATATTTTAATTGTGGCAGCAAAGGATCAAGCGTCTACATTCCGGGATTTAGTAGTAACATTTAATCTGATTAAAGATTAACCAGATCACTGATCTGTACAGCTACTGTGGGCTAAATATTCCTGTGGGCTTCATTAAGGCACGGGTTGGTTTGAGTAAAAGGAATTAAAGTAGACCTCTTCCTCAGAAAAAAAATAAATAAATAAACTCAGAGCATTAACAATGGAGTGCAGTATATTAACAGAAGGCAGTAACAAGAAAGTCAGTGAGCCTCAAAGTCAGAGGAAATCTGCAGGATTTAAACCACACGACTAAATCACACTGACTTGTTGCTTGTAAAAAATAATAAAATTAAAAATAATGTAAAACATTAACAGACTTTTTCTCTTAAAATTAGACTGCTTTTATTTTCTAAATGACAGAATTGGTTTTTAGTGTTGCACATTACAACCTTTTGTAAGCAGTAGACTGTGAAAAATCATAATCTTCCAGCATGCCATTAATACTTAAAGTGTCTATACAGTTAGTATAACTGCAACCAAAATTTCCTGCCCAACTTCTATTTCTTGAAGATTTCATTTTTACAGGGTTGTCTCACTGTTCTGCAGTGCTGGCTAGAACTTAAATTTCTCCCTTGGCCCTCACTTGGCCCTAATCAGACATTCATATACAATCACCAGAAGCATGTCACTCCAGTCCACTCACCTCACTAAAAAACCAGATTCGGTCTGGAATCCTGTGAATCACAACCAGCTCTAAAATCCACAGCCTGATTTTCTGATTCTTCCAGGATTCTCTCCTAGGATTTTCTCTCATTTTCTCTCCCCATTTATTAATAGATGAATTCAGCTAATACTCATAGACTATTACTAGTAACATACTCTGTAGAGGTTAGGTATTTAAAAAAATGGATTAGAAATAGCACTTATCTCAGTTGATTAGAACAGCATATTCATTTAAAGAAAAATCAGTGTAAGAGGTGGCATCAGGTACTGTTTTTAATAGGGTGGTCAGTGAGGGTGACCTGATCAAAGTAAGGGTGTGAGTCATCTGCGAACCCCAGGACAGAGCTTTCTAGAATGAAGGTGCCATGAAAAAGCACTTTAAATGAAGTACATCCAAGAGAAAATGCTTGATTCTTTCTCGAATGCATCGATTCCCCCATCCACGCACAGACCAAAAATGTTCTTTGTTATTGACCCATTTTATTATATGGCAGCTGCCTGTAAGGCTTCCCTAGTGGATCAGTGGTAAAGAATCTGCCTGCCCGTTCAGGAGACCCAGGTTTGATCCCTGGGTTTGGACTATCCCCTGGAGAAGGAAATGACAACCCACTTCAATATTCTTGCCTGGAGGAGGACAGAGGAGCCTGGTGGGCTACAGTCCATGGGGTCGTAAAGAGTCAGATACAACTTAGTGACTAAAACCAATTCAGTTCAGTTCAGTTCAGTTGCTCAGTCATGTCCGACTCTTTGCGACCCCATGAATTGCAGCACACCAGGCCTCCCTGTCCATCACCAACTCCCGGAGTTCACCCAAACTGCTGTCCATCAAGTCGGTGATGCCATCCAGCCATCTCATCCTCTGTCATTCCCTTTTCCTCCTGCCCCCAATCCCTCCCAGCATCAGTCTATTCCAATGAGTTAACTCTTCGCATGAGGTGGCCGAAGTATTGGAGTTTCAGTCTCAGCATCAATCTTTCCAAAGAACACCCAGGGCTGATCTCCTTTAGAATGGACTGGTTGGATCTCCTTGCAGTCCAAGGGACTCTCAACAGTCTTCTCCAACACCACATTTCAAAAGCATCAATTCTTCAGCACTCAGCTTTCTTCACAGTCCAACTCTCATATCCATACATGACTACTGGAAAAACTATAGCCTTGACTAGATGAACATTTGTTGGCAAAGTAATGTCTCTGCTTTTCAATATGCTATCTAGGTTGGTCATAAATTTCCTTCCAAGGAGTAAGCGTCTTTTAATTTCATGGCTGCACTCACCATCTGCAGTGATTTTGGAGCCCCAAAAAATAAAGTCTGCCACTGTTTCCACTATTTCCCCATCTATTTCCCATGAAGTGATGGGACCAGAGGCCATGATCTTCATTTTCTGAATATTGAGCTTTAAGCCAACTTTTTCACTCTCTTCTTTCACTTTCATCAAGAGGCTTTTTAGTTTCTCTTTGCTTCCTGCCATAAGGGTGGTGTCATCTGCATATCTGAGGTTATTGATATTTCTCCCGGCAATCTTGATTCCAGCTTGTGCTTCTTCCAGCCCAGCGTTTCTCATGATGTACTCTGCATATAAGTTAAATAAGCAGGGTGACAGTATATAGCTTTGACGTACTCCTTTTCCTATTTGGAACCAGTCTGTTGTTCCATGTCCAGTTCTAACTGTTGCTTCTTAAACCAATCAATTGTTGGTAATGTGAAACTGTTGAGAGAACTGGGTCTCTCTGGGTTATTTTGAAGATTGAATAAATGTATATGTAAATTTCTTAACAATTTGATATATAGAAAGTGAATGTTATTAAATAATAGTTGATTTTGCTATTATTGTTATTCAATATTTATTTGAAGACATTTCATTTGATGTTTTGTTTGTTTTGCTAACATTTCCAAAACTTGTAATCTCTTGTTTGTGTCCTCTCTGCTTAGATATACTTAGTGTTTCCCATCATTGTTACTTTTTATTTGCTATTACTTTTTAGGCTTGGAGATATGGTTAGAGATTATGGCTTTTGTGATTTTAATTTGCACACATGTATTTGAGTGCAAACATATACATATTTTAGGTATTTTTATTCTTCAGATTTTAGTCAATATGTTAAATGAGATTCAGAGCATTGAAAATAATCTTGTAATTTCTATTTGTAGAAAAAATATTAAAAATAAACAATTTAACTTTAATTACTGTTCTACAGTTTCTAACATGAACTTGTAACAGTTCTCTACCAGATATAGAGTGCCATGTGTTAAATTTCCCTACTTCTCTCATATTGTCAGTGTTTAATTATATCTTTAAATTTTTTGTTTTATGCCATATTCCTTTGTATATAAGGGTTAGTGGATTTAACCTCTTTCATTATAATATTAACCTGTTTATACCAATGAATTGCATTTATTTGAATTATGTTTTCTGATATTATAGTACCTAATAATAGGTAATAATTCTCACTGAATTTTTTCAGCTATATACTTTTAAATTTTCTTGGGTCTTGTTTCTCTCTTAAAGGTAATTTTTAAATTTCCCTTTCATAGAAAAAATTTAAAATGTAATACTTAATAAAGTTTCAGATGTGTATTTCTATTGCTATACTGTAGATTTTCTTCCCTTTCTCAAGCTTCATTGAATTTTTACTTGGCTTGTTTGTGCTTGTTATAAGGGACCTGCCTGTTGCTTTTATACCTTCAGGGCAGGGCCTGTCAATCAAGGGAAATCTGCCTTGAAGGGGATATTTGGCGATGCTTGGAGCTACTTTTGTCTAGTACATCTCAAAGAAATGAAGGAGGGTGTATTGTTACTGTCATCTAGTGGGTAGATATTAGGTTTGCTCCCAAACATCCTGTAGTACACAGCTCAAACTCTGCCATAGGGTATGGAAGGTGATTCTGTTTATGAACATAACTTCAGAGTCCTCAGAACCTGAGGAGAAAACACCAACAGCCAAAGTTCTATTTTTAATTATCCTACAAGTCATCTTTTAATTAATCAGCTATATCCTTGAATTTATATTCCTCAAATTATAATAATTCCTAAAATGAGTTTTCTGTGGTACCTGCTCACAATCTTACTTTATAGATTTTATTAATTTGTTCTGAAATTTTAACATATATATTTATATTTCATTAAATTATAACTTACCTTCTTGAGAGTTGCTTATTATTTCATCAATTTATAGACATATCTACAATATTATTTTCCAAAAAAAGACATCAAACTTAACACTTTGAGAACAAATGATGTGGGGAAACACTCTGTGTCTTCTTTACCCAGAAATCTGAGTCTTTGGAGAGAAAAAATAGTACCCTAAACAACCTAAAATACTTTATAATCTCTTTAACCATCTCTGCAACTTAAAAAATGACATCTTTAATTCTGCAGTATGCATGGGTTCTATGACTGTTACCACCTTCACCTCTAACCACCCCTCCCGCCATGCACACATACACAGAACATTTTCTGAAGGTCTGTGTATTGCATGATCAAGTGTATTAAGACCCATTTTCCTCTGTTCTGACTGTTGACTGGAAGTTGTGGCTTTTGAGTAGATTCAGAAAGATAAATCAGACAGGAATTCAGGAGAAAGAAGAAAAGATGTGCCTCAGATGTGAAAATAGGCCTGCGTGTCCCAGGGTCACTTAGGGTGACCACCCGCACTGCTGCACACATGATTACATATATTAGTTTTGACCATGCTTCGCACTCCAACCACATCACTATGTGGTTAGTAGAAATTCTTCCCAGGCTGACAAATATTGTATTTTTACCTACACAACATATTAAAAAGCAGAGACATTACTTTGCTGACAAAAGTCCATGTAGTCAAAGCTATGGTTTTTCCAGTAGTCATGTGTGGATGTAAGAGTTGGACCATAAAGAATACTGAGAGCTGAAGAATTGATGTTTTTGAACTGTGGTGGAGGAAAAGACTCTTTGAGAGTCTCCTGGACTGCAAGGAATTTAAAGTAGTCACTTCTAAAGGAAATCAACCCTGAGTATTCACTGGAAGGACTCATGCTAAAGATGAAGCTTCAATACTTTGGACACCCGATGCAAAGAACTGACTCACTGGAAAACATCCTGATGCTAGGAAAGATTGAAGGCAGGAGGATAAGGGGATGACAGAGGATGAGATGGTTGGATGGCATCACTGACTCAATGGACATGAATTTGAGCAAACTCTGGGAGATAGTGATGGACAGGGAAGCCTGGCATGCTGCAGTCCATGGGTTGCAAAGAGTCGGATTTGACTGGGTGACTGAACAGCAACAACACTTACTTTGATGAGTTGTTGAAAAATTTAATAGAACTTTGAGAGAGGTGGCATATAGATGCAACACTCTTTATCAAAATATCTTGCATTTTTTTCTAACTTGCCCATGTGTCTTTTATGAGAAGGGCTTCTGAATAATTTCTGTGTACAGAGAAGCCCCATTTCTGGATCCCTCTGTCTTTTATATTCATAATTCTTCTTATTCATACCAAGATGAACTAAATTCCATTTATGTTCTTGGAAGAAACAAAAAGCCAATAGGAGTTATATCCATGAATAGGTGTACTGCGCTGTGCTTAATCTCTCAGTCATGTTTGACTCTTTGAGACCCTATGGACTGTAGCCCTCCAGGCTCCTCTGTCCATAAGGATTCTCCAGGCAAGAATATTAGAGTGGGTTGCCATGCCCTCCTCCAGGGGCTCTTCCCAATGCAGGAATCAAACCCAGGTCTCCCGCATTGCAGGTGAATTCTTTACCGTCTCAGCCACAGATAGCCCTGATTTTTTTAGGGCATCCATTGTATTTATTGCTGGCTTGACAACATACTCTGTAAAAATGACTTAATCTGAGTACAAGTTGTTATTATGCCATTTAGAGCAGATTTTATTTCACTATTAATATTTTTAAAAATTTAACCTGAGATTTTTGGAGTCCAGAAGAATTTAGAGATACATTAGTTTCATTTCTCAAGCCTATCAAAGGACAAATTGAGACTGGGGAAGTGGGAGTGCTTTGATCAGGTCTCAGATGATTCATTTGGGAGATGGAACTAAATTTAGGTTTTGTTATGGGCTTCCCTGATAGCTCAGCTCTTGCAATGCAGGAGACCTGGGTTCTATCCCTGGGTTGGGAAGATCCCCTGGAGAAGGTAACTACTGCCCACTCCAGTATTTAAGCCTGGAGAATTCCATGGAGTATTCATGGGGTTGCAAAGAGTCGGACAGGACTGAGCAACTTTTGCTTTCATGGTCGTGTTACCCCATATGCTTTCCACTATGCAGATACTTCAGTTTCACTTGTCCCTAGAAAATATACATGAAAATTAAAACCAAGAAATATATATATTTTAAAAGCATATAAAATCATTAGGCAATGATTTTTATGTACTTTGAAATGTACGGTGAGTATAAAATTATCATTTGTATTTTCAGTAACTCATCCTATTTTATATTAACATAAACTTCACCACTATATTATCATCCTCAACTGGAAAAGGCCAGTTTTCAACCCAATCCCAAAGAAAGGCAATGCCAAGCAATGCTCAAACTACTGCACAATTACACTCATCTCACGCTAGTAAAGTAATGCTCAAAATTCTTCAAGCCAGGCTTCAGCAATACGTGAACCGTGAACTTCCAGGTGTTCAAGCTGGTTTTAGAAGAGGCAGAGGAACCAGAGATCAAATTGCCAACATCCTCTGTATCATCGAAAAAGCCAGAGAGTTCCAGAAAAACATCTATTTCTGCTTTATTGACTATGCTAAAGCCTTTGACTGTGTGGATCACAATCAACTGTGGAAAAGTCTGAAAGAGATGGGAATACCAGACCACCTGACCTGCCTCTTGAGAAATCTGTATGCAGGTCAGGAAGCAACAGTTAGAACTGGACATGGAACAACAGACTGGTTCCAAATAGGAAAAGGAGTATGTCAAGGCTGTATATTGTCACCCTGCTTATTTCACTTCTATGCAGAGTACATCATGAGAAACGCTGGGCTGGAAGAAGCACAAGCTGGAATCAAGATTGCTGGGAGAAATATCAGTCACCTCAGATATGCAGATGACACCACCCTTATGGCAGAAAGTGAAGAGGAACTCAAAAGCCTCTTGATGAAAGTGAAAGAGGAGAGTGAAAAAGTTGGCTTAAAGCTCAACATTCAGAAAACGAAGATCATGGCATCTGGTCCCATCACTTCATAGGAAATAGATGGGGAAACAGTGTCAGACTTTATTTTGGGGGGCTCCAAAATCACTGCAGATGGTGAGTGCATCCATGAAATTAAAAGACATTTACTCCTTGGAAGGAAAGTTATGACCAACCTAGATAGTATATTCAAAAGCAGAGACATTACTTTGCCAACAAAGGTTCGTCTAGTCAAGGCTATGGTTTTTCCAGTGATCATGTATGGATGTGAGATTTGGACTGTGAAGAAAGCTGAGTGCCGAAGAATTGATGCTTTTGAACTGTTGTGTTGGGGAAGACTGTTGAGAGTCCCTTGGACTGCAAGGAGATCCAACCAGTCTATCCTAACGGAGACCAGTCCTGGGTGTTGTTTGGAAGGACTGATGCTGAGACTGAAACTCCAATACTTTGGCTACTTGATGCATAGAGCTGGCTCATTTGAAAAGACAGACCTTTGTCTGGGAGGGATTGGGGGCAAGGAGAGAAGGGGACAACAGAGGATGAGATGGCTGGATGGCATCACCGACTCAATGGATGTGAGTTTGAGTGAACTCTGGGAGTTGGTGATGGACAGGGAGGCCTGGTGTGCTGCGGTTCATGGGGTCACAAAGAGTCAGACATGACTGATTGACTGAACTGAACTGAACTGAACTGAGGCTTATATATCTATTCCCTTTCCTCTAAAAACAATTTTTTTTCTTCAATAGTGAGCATCACTCTGTCATCTTCTGGAAAACAGTGAATGAACTTGGTGAGTATGCAGTATTCAAATGGAGTATTGAAATAGATGGCATGAGGGAAAGCTGTGAGGGAGGAAAATAGGTGGGTGGAAAGTTTTGGACCCAACTTAATTTGCATGTTATACAATAAAAATAGCCATTATATGCCCCCTTCAGAGACCAGCTTGATAAAATGACATTAAGTGAAGATTGTTCTAGTACCTGAGTTGGATGAAACTAGTGTTTGCAAACTTTTCATGGTTGGGAAAGAGATACAGACCATAGCTCATCTTTTTAAATAAAAGCTCTGGGATAATGAGTAGCCTCATAGAAACAATTGATCTGTTTGGGGACATGAAATAAAATATATCCACCTTATTGTTATAATAAAATTGAACATATTACCTCTACCTGTAAGAGTCTCTCACATTCTACTGAATGAATAAAAATCTTTCAAGACAGCCCTGTTTTGATTTCACAAACCTATTCTCTTCTATCTACAGTGACTCCTTTTCTATAAATTATGTTAGCTTAATCTTGGTTCTAAATTTGGGATACGATGAAGGTCAGGGTACTTTTCATTTTAGACTAATATATAATATTAATGATTTGAGAATTAAGTTGTATAACACTCAGAAGAATAATTGGTTAATATATAATTCTCTAGAAGAATTTTTTAAATTGTTTAATTGTTTTTTTAATTTAATTAATTGTTTTTTTCTGGCCCCTATTTGGGGAGCATTTCCAGAGCAGTGTTGCAAAGGTGGGTTGGTCAATATAATAATGCAGCAATCTGGAGATTCAAGTACCTTTATGAAGAAATAAACCTCTGTTTGTAAAAAATAACTCAAACCTTTGTTTATAAAAAATAACTAATAGCTATAGGTGCAAAATATCTGTGTACCCTTCAAAATGTTTCAATGCATAACAGACTATTTAATACTTATTAAACAAAAGCAGATGCATCCAAAATGTTGATCTTTTAAATCTAATAGATTTTGTCATGGAAATAACTGTATTAGATAACAGAGACAATTCTTTGGCAGGAAATTGATATCTGATTGAAATTCAAGTTATCACACTTATTCAACAAAGACCTAGTATTTCCCCACAGACTGCTCTTACACAGTTTGTGAAACTGCGAAAATAACTTCTTCAAATTTGCTGTCAGTTCTTATAGACTCGGAGAAGGCAATGGCAACCCACTCCAGTACTCTTGCCTGGAAAATACCATGGACAGAGGAACCTGGTAGGCTGCAGTCCATGGGGTAGCGAAGAGTTGGACACAACTGAGTGACTTCACTTTCACTTTTCACTTTCATACATTGGAGAAGGAAATGGCAACCCACTCCAGTGTTCTTGCTTGGAGAATCCCAGGGACGGGGGTCTGGTGGGCTGCCGTCTATGGGATCACACAGAGTTGGACACGAATGAATTGACTTAGCAGCAGCTTGTAAACTAGTAAGTGTTTGCAGGCTTCACTAGTAGATCTCTTTAAGGCACGACACAGTTACTGAAATAAAATGCTCAATTAGTATCTCTTTAGTTCTCATTTTAAGGACTTTAGGTCAAAGTCAGTCTTTTAGAGAACCATTGTGTAATTTACATTTGAATATGTACATGTGCAGAGAACTCTATGGTAATATAAATGGGTACATTTTATGCTGATTATTTTGTAAGTTGTGCATTCAACTAAAATTTGAACTTATAGTCGCATTTTACAGTTATTCAATGGGTATGGCCTTACATTTTGTGTCACTGGGCATATGTCATTGTTTTCTCTGTTACTTCACTTCTAAGTCTGCTGTATTAGCAAGAATTTGTAATGAAAAATGAGAAAGGAAAAAAGAAAGAGAGAGAAAGAAAGAAAGTGTATCTCAGGCAGATGTGCTAATTCTGTAAACACTGAAGTAGAGGCAATCACTATAGCTCGTGACCAAGATCTTTGACTAACTAACTCCCCAATCTAGGTCATTCTTAGAGCCCTTATAAGAAACACTTGTCTATGAGATATTTTGAAGTATATTAATTGTATCAACCAACATTCATACTTTTCATCTGAATAATCTTGAGCAATTGTTTTTACTAACTTCACTTTAGTATGTGTGATAGCCCAGCTAGTATCATGGTCCCCTTTATAGTGGTTTGTCTCTATCCATAAATTATGGGTAATTTGACAACCATTCATCTTTGTGTCCTAAGTGTAAGTTTTCTGAACTGAACTGAAATAGGAGATTTGACCGTACTTTTATATTCTGTAGTAGTTCTGTTATTTTATTTATTTATTTTATGAATATCTAGTCCAAACTTTTTCAAGATTTCTTTTAAATACTTTCACATACACTAATGAGAGAGCTTTGCAGTAGTGAGTAGATAGCCTGACAAAGGCAAAAAGGAGAGAGGTAAGGGAAAGGGACATAGAGATCATTATTATAGTAAGACTCAACACATAAGCTTGATTACATCAACATCAGAAACTAACCAGCTCAGTTAATCAGTCATGGAAAATTGCATAGGTTTAAAAATCAATAATCAAATAAATCCCAAACTGTTGACTTGCGCACATAGTTATGGCTAGATGTAAGCCCTGAAAACGGTGCCTGCGGGCGAAAGGAAAGGAAGATTTAATAAAGATCTAAATCCCTGCCTGTACAAATTTAGATACCTGTTTGTGAAGAAACTAAAATAAAGAGACTGACTGTTTCTGACCCTCTTGTAAACAGCAGGTAAGCCTCAGAGGAGAGTGTGCTCAAGGTGCAAGTTCAGATCACACATTTCCACTGTGTGTGGCTTCAGGTACCAGACCAGTCTTCCTCTGCTTAAAACTGTGCCTAAGGCGTTCAAGGCTTCGGTTGCTACTATGCAGTATTTAGTTTGATCTATCACTATGCGTATCTTGAGATATCCATATCCCCAGAGTTTGATGCTTTAGACATCATTGCACACAAGGAACACAGTTTAGGATTCAAGGGTATACAATCTGTATAACTTTAGATGCCAGAATGTATGTCTTTGTATCCAGAATATGTATTGACATCCACCAGTGGATACAGCTTCACATGCTTAATCTCAACCAAAAATTTTCCACTTGGAAAAACAGAGGTACAAAGAGAATTTTATAAATAAAATGCACATAGTTATACTATCAGTCTTTTTAAAAGTTCTCTTTAAAATTATCCATTCAAAATGTTACACTACATGCAGCTCAATGTATAATGCCTTTTAGGCATGATTTTATACATTTTAGAATGTTCTTCCATAATTCATGAAATTCCAAAGTAAAGTAAAACAATTACAATCTACTGGGCCATGAGAACATTGAGTGAAGTGATTTTTAAAATGACTTTGTGTGGTTAGTCGTGTCCAACTCTGTGACCCTTTGGACTGTAGCTCACCGGGCTCCTCTATTCATGGGATTTTTCAGGCAAGAATACTGGAGCAGGTTGCTATTTCCTCTGCCAGGGGACTCTTCCTGACCAGGGACCGAACCCATGTCTCCTGTGTCTCCTGCATTGCAGGCAGATTCTTTACCCGTTGAATCATCAGGGAAGCCCATTCATTAAATTTTTAAATTTTCTTTTTAAATTGGAAGCTTTCATCTAAAAGGTTGTTGCTGTTGTTAAGTCGCTCAATCATGTCCAACTCTTTGCCACCTCATGTACTCCAGCACCCAGGCTTCCCTGTCCTTCATCATCTCCTGGAATTTGCTTAAATTCATGTCCACTGAGTCAGTGATGCCATCCAACCATCTCATTCTCTGTCGTCCCCTTCTCCTCCTGCCTTAAGTCTTTCCCAGCATCAGGATCTTTTCCAGTGAATGGGCGCTTCTCATCAGTAACCAAAGGATTGGAGCTTCAGCTACAGCATCAGTCTTTCCAGTGAATATTCAGGGTTGATATCCTTTAGGATTAACTGGTTTGATCTGGCTCAAATGGTAAAGAATTTATAAAGGAAATCCTGCTAATTCCCAATGAAGCCATTTTGTAAGAGAAAAATGGGTGTAAAATCATAGAGGAACCAATGTCATTATTGTCGTGATGCTATTGTTATGGAGTCCTGTTAGACCCAGATGTATCTATGTGCTAGAGAAGAGAATAAGTAAAGTTCATGCAACCTTTACCTGGGAAGACAAAATTAATCATATTATATATTGAAGACATTGTACAAATATGTAAAAAGATCAATGCACATGTAGAGACATATAACGTATCTATATTTATTTGTGTGTGTGTATATATATATATATGAACCATGCCATACTGTGAACCATATAGACAGAAATACAATATTTTAATGTTTATCTTATATTTATTGCACACCTAATAGATTTCAGATACTACAAACAGTCTCTTGCATATTGTATTAGTTTCCTAGGGTTTCTTTAGCAAAGCATCAGGAACTAGGTGGATTAAAACAATATAAACTGACTGTCCCACAGTTCTGAAGGCAAGAAGTCCAAGTTCAAGGTGTCACCAGGGCTATGGTCCCTCTGAAACCCATGGAGGAATCCTTCCTTGACTTTTCCTAGCTCCTGGTGGTTTGCCAGCAACCTTCGGCATTACCTGCCTTGCAGCCACACAGCTCTGATCTCTGCCCTCTTTGTCACATGGTGCTCTCCCCTGTGTCTTGCTCTTGCCACATAGCAGTCTTTTTACAAAGACATCGGTCATCTTAACCTAATTACACCTACAGCAACTGTTTCCAAATAACACCACATTCTGAGGTCCTAGGGGTTAAGACTTCCCAACGCACCTTGTTTTAAAAGGGACATGATTCAACCCTTACCACATAGGTTAGCTGATTTCATTGTCTTTAGTCTTATTATTTTGTCTTAAAATTATCAGTGTTTTTACAGATATGAAGAGGTTCTAAGTTGAAGAAATTTAATGAACTTCCAAGTAGTAATTGGAGGAGTTGCCATTTGATCCTCATCTTTCTAATCACAAAACCAGTGTGGAAATTCTCACAAATAACTGTTAATTAATATGCAAGACATAGTTAAATCAATGCCATCAAGTACAGTAGAAGCCAAAGGACTAATTAATTTCTTCTGACTGGAGAGATCGTGAAAGTCTTACTATAGGTTATTACAGTTGAGTTCAACATTAATGGGTGGGTTGGAATTTATTAGGGAAAGAAGAAATGTGTAAAGACTGGGAAGGGCTTTGAGAAAACTATGAAAAGATTAAACATTTAAATAGGCTGCCCTTCAGCTGAAAGTAACAAGTCTCAGTACATGCTAAAACAATATATGCTCAGAAATAATGCCAGATTCAGAGTTAGCTTATTTCAGTGTCTTCAGGTCTATGGATTAGACCTGAATTTCCCTTAGCTTCACTCTCTTCCTGCAGATTTTCTTTTCAGGTGTTTGCCTTGTAGTGACAAGAGCAACTGCCATCTCTCTGTAGACCAAGACTCCCAAGGAAAGAGGTTATGTTTTCTGCTGGCATTACAAGAAAAAGTTATTCTCACTCACTGCACATGTCTGCCCCTGATGCAATGACTGCATGGCATGTTAGAGTATAAATGTAAAGAATTTAGAAGAGTGTATGGAACACCATTAGTGTTATACATGTGTTAGTTGCTATTCCTAAATGTTCATTATTAGTGACCCGGAGAACCCAGCTTAAGCTTCTGTCATTACCCTGAGTATTTTTCTCTCTACTCTGAACTGCTTAATAATAGGCTATGATCTCTTACTCACCTTATCTCCCCAATGACTATGATTTTCCTGAGTGTACTCTCCATTGGTTTTCAAAGCCAAGTGTCTGGGTGGTTTGTCTTTCCTGGGCAAGATCTAGAGGTTGGTGAGTCTAATGTGTAGCTCAAATCCCTGTCTCCTCAGGGAAAAGGTGTAATCCTTTGTAATCTTCCCCAGAATTGCTGCTGCTGGAGTGGGGTTGTTCTCTTTGGTGAGATTATCTCTCTGCCTTTCCTGCCCATCTAATGCTGGTGTTTTATCTTATGGTATGCATTCTCTGTGTTCAGAGTTCCTTTCTGAGGAACTTCAGTCTTCACGTTCCTTTCTGAGAGAATTATTCCATATGTCGTTGTAGATTTGTTGTGTTCTTGGGGGAAGGTGGGTTCAGGGGCTTTCCATGCTGCCATTTTGAAACTCCCTCTCAAGCAGACTTTTTAAAAACCTTTACAATGATTAAAAATGAGTCAAATAACTACTAATATGTATTTACCCACTTCAATCAGTTTCTGACCCTAACGCTAATAAGTGTCATAAGTATTTTTTCTAAAGTATATTCTTTTATCATAGTATTTTATTTTAACTTCTTTGATAATGTTGCCTGCAGTCTTCAGAGTTTGAATTTTATAATTAATAAATTCTAATTGTTCACATCTTTAATTACCTCTTTTCTGAAGACATGTTTTTTTTTCAGACATGTTATTTTTAATTGAGGAAATACTTCATTTGAGAATTTCAAGACACCTCCTAATGGAGGCTCTTATCTTTGCACTTCTTAAGAAGCATCTAATATTTTTAGAATTATAGTCTTTTGACCTCTTTTAGGATACCTTTCTTCCATACTTTTTTCAGAACAAACTATCTCTTGTTGTGATTATTTTGTCCATTGCAACAAATTTAGATGCTTTAGAATGGTAGGTTGCAATTTTATCCCATTTCAATATAGAGTATAAATTTATGCAATATAATAGAAAAGCCATAAAATTCTTTGTACAAGTTATGATATTGGAAAGTATAATTATATAATTCAAAAATTCAATTTCATACACCCCATGAGCTCACATAATTTGATTTATTCAGTACAACTCTTGCATCTATAGAGCTTACTTTCAATGTTTTTCTGTTTGGAAATTTTGTAGTTAATAATTATAGGTCAGTAAACCTTTAAAAATGAGGAAATTTGCTGCTCCACTTTTGAAATACTTTACTCAAATTTTCTAAATGCATTAGAAAAGGATTCAAACAAAATACAGAGAGCTATGACCTGCCTCTTGAGAAACATATATGCAGGTCAGGAAGCAATAGTTAGAACTGGACATGGAACAACGGACTGGTTCCAAATGAAAAGGAGTACGTCAAAGGGTGTATATTGTCACCCTGCTCATTTAACTTATATGCAGAGTACATCATGAGAAACGCTGGGCTGGAAGAAGCACAAGCTGGAATCAAGATTGCTGGGAGAAATATCAATAATCTCAGATATGCAGATGACACCACCCTTATGGCAGAAAGTGAAGAGGAACTAAAAAGCCTCTTGATGAAAGTGAAAGAGGAGAGTGAAAAAGTTGGCTTAAAGCTCAACATTCAGAAAATGAGGATCATGGCATCTAGTCCCATCACTTCATGGGAAATAGATGGGGAAATAGTGGAAACAGTGGCAGACTTTAGTTTTGGGGGCTCCAAAATCACTGCAGATGGTGACTGCAGCCATGAAATTAAAAGACGCTTACTCCTTGGAAGGAAAGTTATGACCAACCTAGATAGCATATTGAAAAGCAGAGACATTATTACTTTGCCAACAAAGGTTTGTCTAGTCAAAACTATGGTTTTTCCAGTGGTAATGTATGGATATGAGAGTTAGACTGTGAAGAAAGCTGAGCACTGAAGAATTGATGCTTTTGAACTGTGGTGTTGGAGAAGACTCTTGAGAGTCCCTTGGACTGCAAGGAGATCCAACCAGTCCATTCTGAAGGAGATCAGCCCTGGGATTTCTTTGGAAGGATGATGCTAAAGCTGAAGCTCCAGTACTTTGGCTACCTCATGCAAAGAGCTGACTCATTGGTAAAGATGATGGGAGAGATGCTGGGAAGGATTAGGGGCAGGAGGAGAAGGGGATGACAGTGGATGAGATGGCTGGATAGCATCACTGACTCGATGGACGTGAGTTTGAGTGAACTCCAGGAGCTGGTGATGGACAGGGAGGCCTGGCGTGCTGTGATTCATGGGATCGCAAAGAGTTGGACACGACTGAGCAACTGAAGTGAACTGAACTGAATGCATCTAAAAGTTAAATATGACTGTAGGGCATTTGGGCTGATAATAGTCCTTCAAATATCTACACATGTCTAAAATCTTATAGATGACCTGCTGCAAAGAGAAAAAGCACATAGCTGCTATTCTTTCTTTTTCTCCCTCTCTATACATACATATATAGATATAGATATAGATATAGATACACTAGGCTTCCTGGTGGCTCAGAGGTTAAAGCATCTGCCTGCATCTGCCTGCAATGTGGGAGACCTGGGTTCGATTCCTGGGTCGGGAATACACCCTGGAAAAGGAAATGGCAACCCACTCCAGTGTTCTTGCCTAGAGAATCCCATGGACAGAGGAGCCTGGCGGGCTGCAGTCCAGGGAGTTGCAAAGGGTTGGACATGACTGTGCAACTTTACTTTCACTTTCACTTCCATATATATATATAAGCCATCTGATGCAAAAAGCCAACTCATTGGAAAAGACCTTGATACTAGTGAGGATTGAAGGCAAAAGGAGAAGGGGACAGCAGAGGATGACATGGTTAGATAGCATCACCTACTTAATGGACAGGAATCTTAGCAAATTCAGGGAGATATTAGAGGGCAGAGGAGCCTGGCATGCTACAGTTCATGGGATCATAGGAAGTTGAACATGACTTAGTGACTGAACAACATCAGCTATCAGCTCACTTACAAAAATACTGTAGTTCAGTTACTCTAGCTTCATATACTAATACACACACACACATACACAGAAAAATATTTGGGAGTTAAAGCAAGTACACATTCTCCTTTAATTTGGAAAATAATTGAGATTTTTCAGAATCAATCATAAATTATGTATGTACCACAACTGATTTCAAATACATTTCAAATACATTTCAAATCCATTCTTGTTTTTACCTATTTTAGTAAAAATATTGTTTCTACCATGATTCCTTGTTCTACCAAAATCTGCACTTTTAATCATAAAATAAGTTACTTTTGTCTTTATTAGTGAGTTTCAACTGGGTTTACAATAAACTTATAATAATATCAAATGTCACATTAACTTTCAGTAGCTTTGTTTTGATTCCAATAATAGATGGGAAATAATTTGAACCATTAATTGAATTTACCTTTTCTGGTTTATATATTTTTTAATTTTTATTTTTACTTTATTTCGCTTTACAGTACTGTATTGGTTTTGCCATTCATTGACATGAATCCGCCACGGGTGTACGAGTTCCCATGAGTTTCTGGTTTATATTTTAAATATTTGATATGCTATCTTCAAATGACATCATTTAACTTTTTGTGATATGATTTTTCTTCTAAAGGACTAAGACTAACATCTCATTTCAAATATAAAAAGCTTATCATTGAAAATGATAACAGTCAATTTGAGGGAAGTCATATGATATATATAAAAACTCATACTTCATAAGAGACATGTAAACACCTTTCTGCAGCTCAGTATGACAAACCATCATCACAGCACATTCTAATGAAACTAACTATAATATTTTAGATAGATTCTAGCTCAGTAGTAAAGAATCTGCCTGCACTGCAGGAGACACGGGTTCAACCCCTGGGTCAGGAAGAAGGAAACGGCAACCCACTCCAGCATTCTTGCCTAGAAAACCCCATGGACCAAGAAGCCTGGCGGGTTACAGTCAAGGGGGTCACAAAGAGTCAGACATGACTGAGCAACTAAACACACCCATGTGTGTGTGCTCAGTTATGTCCGACTCTTTAGTGTTTAGCAGATTCACAGATACTTATCACACTAGTTTTCATAGATGATAAATGTTGATGTTGCTGCTGCTGCTGCTGCTGCTAAGTCGCTTCAGTCGTATCCAACTCTGTGCGACCCCATAGACGGCAGCCCACCAGGCTCCCCCGTCCCTGGGATTCTCCAGGCAAGAACACTGGAGTGGGTTGCCATTTCCTTCTCCAATGCATGAAAGTGAAAAGTGAAAGTGAAGTCACTCAGTCGTGTCCGACTCTCGGCGACCCCATGGACTGTAGCCTACCAGGCTCCTCCATCCATGGGATTTTCCAGGCAAGAGTACTGGAGTGGGGTGCCATTGCCTTCTCTGAAATGTTGATGTTATATCTACATTTCTTGAAAGTGTTAAACAAAACACTTTTTTCATGATATTAAATACATGGACTTTTTGTCTCATTGCTGCAGAAAAGCACCATTGCAAAATTAGCATTGCAAGTAGTAGCATAAATAGTATGTCAAACAATATATTGCAAAAGCACTGTAGTGAGAATATTTGAACTACACTCTCTAATCTAAACTCTGTTGTAGGGCTGCTCATTATTTATTACTCACACATATTTCACATTCACCAAGATACAATCTTTATTGCCCACCTAACGCATTGATTGACATTCATGCATTGGGCAGGCTTCAGCAGCCCCCATGGCACCCTAGCAGTATAGTTACACTCTTGGATAACTTGGCTATTATCCATGCACCTTCATCTTATCAGCAAATATCCTAAATACTGAGCTTGAAAGAGTCAGGAGTTAAGTTGAGACTGAAGCAGTGCAAGGAAAGAAAGAAAAGAAATGTGTTATTACTGACACTCTTTATATTTCTAACCACATGTGAAAGTAAGGACTCCATGGTTTACACGTGTCTCACACGTGTCATGAGGGGGAAAGATTGCACACAAGAGTTCCAAGTTAAGTTTTTTGGAGGGAACAATATATAGAATATGGCCTGGGATATATCCTCTCAGTTTTGAAGAACTGCTCTGAAGAAGTGTGTGTAGGATGTCAGTATTTATGTGATTTTGGTGAAGGGGAATATATGCAACCAAGCACACATTTTTGGCAGAAGTTTACTCCTGGTCACGAGAGAGTTGCTGCTGGTCACGAGAGAGTTGCTGCTGGTCACGAGGCGCAGATGTCTCTGTTAGTGATTTTAGTGTTTTCCTAGGTATGAAAAGATGTCAGAATTTGGGCTTATGACAGTTTTCCCAGAGAACAGAGCGCTTCATTTCTGATTTCCACCCTGAATTCCTTTCAGGATATGTTGATGGTTGGCAACTGCTGTGGACCAAGTGACTTAATCCTTGTAGAACCAGATGACAAATGACAATTCTTAGCTGGTACATGACCCAAGAGGAAGATATGGGAGAAACAGGAAGTGGAAAATGGAGTCTGCCAATCTCATGTGGCTTTATATAATTATTTAAACTGTATTTAAAGATAAATTTAAAAAAACAACAACAGAAAAATGCTGAACCAGATAGACAGCTTATCTGAACAATAGAAATTAACCAGAACTGTCCATGTCAAACCAGGCTACTTGACTCGTAAGTTTCTCATATGAGTCAGTAAATTCTTAAGTCTTATGCTGGCATTCCTTTTAATTTCTATTTATTTATTCAATTTGATTGTTGTCTGGCAGGGCTTTGTTTTTTTAATAAATTGCTTCTAAAGTTATCTTTGTAATGATTTAATGGTTTCTGTGTTTTTCACTGTGACATTGTTCTGGGTTTCATAATTCAGACATTTTCAGATATAAGTTATTGGAAAAATTAATAGTGCTTTCGATAGCATGGAGTGGAAGAGCCAACTTGGTCATGTCATTTTAGCGTTTCTTTTCCTATTTCCATAACATTAAGGTTAAAATTCAGAACTCAGGAACTAGACAAGCCAAGTTCCAATGCCAGTCCTCGTACCTGGGGCAGCTTAGATACTTGAATCCCTCTGTGGTCCAATATCTTCATGTGCATCTTATGAGGTATACATCCCATGCGGATTAAGTGAGTTAATAAAAATAAATTGCTCAGAAGATACCAATGTTGGCTATGAGCATTATCCTGAGGCTTCAGCTTTATTTCTATTCTGTTCTTACTTGTTTTGCTTCCCATTTTTCTTTTACTATTATTCTTACTTCTCAACTCATTGTGGGCTGTGAATATCTACATTTATATAACCTGTGTACTCTAAAAGGGTTCACCCAAGACCTATCCTAATGTGGCTTGGATTTGTCTTAAAATTTAAATGTTTTTTCATGACATATGTGCACGCATGCTGCACAAAGTTGTTTCAGTCATGTCTGACTCTGCAATCCTGTGGACTATAGAGCCTGCCAGGCTCCCCTATCCATTGGATTCTCAGGCAAGCATACTGGAATGGGTTGCCATGCCCTCCTCCAAGGGATCTTCCTGACCCAGGGATCGAATTCATGTCTCTTTCATCTCCTGCATTGGCAGACGGGTTCTTTACCACCAGTGCCAATCACTTATTGCCCGGACCCTACAAGGGTTCAAGAAGTCAACTGTTGCTGTTGTTACTGTGTTTGCTTGGTGAAATTAGTGGTGGCATTACTACTCCTGAGGTCATTATAACTACTTCATATTATTATTTGAGAGTTACTATTATTATCACTTCTTTGAATCCAAAAGATGAGGGACTTTCCCTAACCATTTGTCACTATATTTCTTACATAGAAGGATTAGTATGTCTTCAGTTATTTTTAACAGAAAGAGAAAGGGACAAATCAACAGCTACCTTATTCAAGTTAGAAATCAAATTACGATGTTATTGTTTCTTAGCTTTATATTTTTCACTGGGCCAAAAATAATGATCTTTGTAAGTATGAATCAATGAAATATTAATTTGTTTTTACTTCAAGCAGACTAAATTATGCCAACATGAAACTTCTGTTGGGAGTCTTCAGTTATAAGTGCATTTTATTATAGTTCAGTCTGCTTTCTCTGCAATTGCTGCTTCACAGTAAAATCGATGGTTCCCTAACCTTTTTCAAAAATGATGTCAATTAAAAGAAAAGTTTTCCTTTATATATTTTAGATCATTTGGTACCAAAGCAAAATCCTCTTTTTTAAAACTTTTGTTTTTAATATTAACTACTCCATACTTCTACTAGGAAAAAAGATTCTATTGCACCTATCAGTAATATTTATGCTTTGAAATCCATGTTTATCTTTGCAATAAAATAATAAATTGGTTAAGAGAGGTAGAATGCATTTGCTCCATGGAAATCGTGGAAATCACAGAGCTAAACAGAGTGAAGCAAAATCTTGCAATTCAGTCACGTTTTCGAAAGTATGCTTTTTATTTTTTAATTTTTTTCTAGTAAAGCATTGTTTTTTTTTCCTTTCATTTCACTTTTTTTTTTTTTACTTTATTTTACTTTACAATACTGTAAAGTATTGTATTGGTTTTGCCATACATCAACATGAATCCACCATGAGTGTACATGAGTTCCCAATCCTGAACCCTCCTCCCACCTCCGTCCCCATACCATCTCTCTGGGTCATCCCAGTGCACCAGCCCCAAGCTTTTTTAAAAAAGTCTTACTATAGATAAATTATTTTCAAGACCATATAACAAATTCTAGTGATAAGAAAACATGTGACTATTATTTTTCTCTTGTCTCAATGAACATAATCTATGTATTAAGAAGAGATCTTTTAAAATGGTCTTAGGTACAAAGAAAAGCAACTTTGTATGTCAGTTAAATTAATTCTATGTAACAAACTACCCAAAATTCAGCAATTTTACTCTTTAAAATTGTTAAGATTTGAATTTCTAAGTGCATATCTGAAACTTCACAACTGCAAGCAGCTGTAGTACTAAAGTGAATTAATGTATTAGCTATTCCACTATTATTTACATAATAAGGATTATAAGTAACTCAAAGCTTCATTTATTTTCATGTCCACGGCATTAATAAGTCTGCCTCTTTCTCTCTTCTCCTGTGTTGCTCATGAATCAGCAGATCAGCTGAGATCAGCTAGTGTGGCTGAGCTCTGCTAGCTTCAGCCAGGCTTGCTCATGCACTGCCACGTCAGTTAGGGGCTCTGCTCTAAAAACTGGACAGTTGGCTAGGACATCTGAATTGGGCAGAATTGGTCCACATGCCCAGGCCTGGTCTGACAGTTATATTGAAATGAGGGAATGAGTAGAAACCCCTGCCTTTCAGGCCTTAGCTTGGAACAAACACAGTGGCATTTTCTCCTCATTCTGGTGTAAAAAAACACATCATGTAGCAGACTCAAAGTAAAGGGTTGAGGCAATATGGTAGCCTTCTTATTGAAAGGAACCAGAAAGTCATGTGGCAAACGGCTTTAAGACTAGCAGAAGTAAAAATGTAAGGCCAGTCCTGCGTTCCACTCCATTTTCCTCCGTTCTTCTTTAATCTGAAGCACTGATATTTTCCCTCCAACTTTAGCTGCACATAGCACAGAAGAAACGCATGGGATTTTCATTTGTTTTGTTTTTTTACTTTAGAATTGTTGATTGGAACCACTGTCACCATAGACAGTGCACAACTAAAGTAAGCTTATTAGTGGCACTCTAAAAGCAGCCTCTGGAGAAGGAAATGGCAGTCCACTCCAGTATTTCTTGCTTGGGAAATCACACGGACAGAGGAGCCTGGCAGGCTACGGCCCATAGGGTCACAAAGACTGGGACACAAATTAGTGACTAAATAATAATAACAACAAAAAGCAGTCCAACCTTATAAGAATTAAGTTTGAACTTTCATTTTCCCCACAAATAATCATGAAAAAATATTAAGTGCTTCCTTCCCTGGCTTTATGGCAACTCATTTCTTCAACTGAAGGTTTGGGATTCCTGAGTGTTTATCTGTGAATTTATAATTGCAAACAACTTAAGTCTGAAAGGGAATTAATGTATTAGTTACTCTATTGTTGTCTGTGGACTTTGATGGCGGTAAAGAATCTGTCTACAAGGTAGAAGACCTGGGTGTGATCCCTGGGTCAGGAAGATCTCCTGGAGAAGGAAATGATAACCCACTCCAGTATTCTTGCCTGGAGAATCCCATGGACAGAGGAGCCTGGCAGGCTTCAGTCTATACAGTTCATGGGAGCACAAAGGGCTGGATACAACTGAGTGACTAACACACATTGTTCTCTACTAAGAAGCCAGAGTTATTTTTGTACAATCCAAATCTCTGTCTGTTTCTGTGTTTATATGTTAACTTAGTCTTCCTCTTTGGACCTATATTCTCTAAAGAATGGTGTTTTATATTGATGGTCACTTTTTGAAATAGAACCAATATTTGTTAACATTGTGAAAATAATCAGCTTAATGGAAAAATCAGGAAAATTTTCAATTATAAAACTATGGAAATGACTTGATCTTTTTATATTCAGTACTGTATAGATATCTAATGAATCCAGATTTCCTTATTTTTCCAAAATGCAGGCCATGGCTCATTACGTGCATTTACATTAACAGATTAACATTGCAAATGATTATGGAATGGAATAGAAAGAAATAAAATAAGGCAAAAAGGAAAGTATTAACTGCAATGTACATAGTTATAGTAAGAACTGTTCTATGAAACTTCTTTCTGGTATGTGTGTGTACATGATGCAGGTCGAAGAAGTTTGACAACTGGTAACCTAAATTTTGATATCCTAGCATGGATCTAAGAAATTCTCTGGCTCATCTTTCTTTCTTTCACAGACAAAAAAAAAAAAAAAAGTGTACGATTTAAATAAAATTATTTCACAAAGTACAATCTCACAAAAAATAAAGAACCTTGTCAAAAAAAATTGGCAGAAGACATGAATAGATGTTTTTTCCAAACAAAATATACAGATGGATGGCCAACAGGTACCTGAAAAGATGTTTAATATCACTAATCATAAAAGAAATGCAAATGAAAACCTGCAATGAGGTATCACCTTACACCTGTCGAAGTGGCTCTCCACAAAAGTCTACAAATAACAACTGCGGTAAAGCACGAGAAGAAAAGGAAACCCTAATACACTGTTGGTGGAAATGTAAATTGGTACAGTCACTGTGGAAAAAGAGTATGGAAATTCCTCAAAAAACTAAAAATAGGAATGCTGTATGGTTCAGCAATTCCAGTCGTTTGTATATATCCAAGAAAATGAAAACACTAACTAGAAAAGATATACATACCCTAATATTCATTTCAGTTTCAATTCAGTCACTCAGTCGTGTCCCACTCTTTGTGATGGCATGGACTGCAACATACCAGGCTTCCCTGTCCATCATCAACTCTGGGAGCTTGCTCAAACTCAAGTCCGTCGAGTCACTGATGCCATCCAACCATCTCATCCTCTGTCACCCCCTTCTCCTCCCACCTTCAGTCTTTCCCAGCATCAGGGTCTTTTCAAATGAGTCAGTTCTTCGCATCAGGCGGCCAACATACTGGAGCTTCAGCTTCAGTTCTTCCAATGAATATTCAGGACTGATTTCCTTTAGGACTGACTGGTTTGATCTCCTTGCAGGCCAGGGGACTTTCAAGAGTCTTCTCCAACACCACAGTTCAGAAGCATCAATTCTTTGGCCCTCAGCCTTCTTTATGGTCCAAATCTCACATCCATAGCAGCAGTATTTACAATAACCAAGATATTAGAAGCAACCTATGTGTTCATCAATAGATGAATAGGTAAAGAAGATATGGTATAGATATGATGGAATATTTCTCAACCATGAAAAAGAAATTCTGATATTTTTAGCAATATAAAGACTGAAGTGAAGTGAAGTCGCTCAGTCGTGTCCAACTCTTTGCGACCCCTTGGACTGTAGCCCACCAGGCTCCTCTGTCCATGGGATTCTCCAGGCAAGAATACTGGAGTGGGTTGCCATTTCCTTCTCCAAATATATTATGCTTAAATAATAAGCATATATAAAAAAATCTGAGAAAGACAAATAAATATGTTATCATTTATATGTGTGGGATCTAAAAAATAAATGAACATAACAAGACAGAAATAGACTCACATATATAGAGATAAAACTAGTGTCACCAGTGGGATGAGAGGGACGGGATGGGGGAGGGTGACAAGATATGGGTAGGGAACTAAAGCACACACGCTACTGTGTATAATGTAAATAGGCTGCAAGGGTTTACCATACAGCACAGGTAATATAGCCAATATTTTCTAATACTTTAAATGGAATATAATTTATAAAAATATTGAATCATTATGCTGTATATATGAAACTAATATAATATTGTAAATCAAGTATACGGCAATACAAAAAAAAACACAAAATCTCAAAAATTTTTCTTATTTTATTTTCTCCATTACCATATTTCAATGACTGTGATTCCCAATACTGTTTAGTATTTCTAAAGCCTAAGTAAAATCCTTCTTGCTCTATGAACCTTCAGACCAGTTGTTGATGTAAATGACTTTTTGATTACAAGATATTTTGGAACAGATATTGAAATGTGAATGTCACCAAATTATTGATAACTTGCCATCCAAAATCGTTGGAAGTACAACTCCTATCCCATCGAGTGTTTCGTAGAGTATAGGGTTTTAGATGACCAACTGAAAGGTCATTCAGCTTACAGAATTATATAAAAGAGCATTCTCTAGACAGATTCCTTTAGAGAAACTCTTTGGTATAGTGAAAAGTTAACAAGGCTGGGAATCCTGACTTCCCTTGCAGACTCCAGATTTGCTGCTTGCATCTCAGTGCTTTAACCTAACAATGAACACATTCTGCACTAATCATAGGATCACTGTGAGACTCAAAACAATCTATGGGAACATGCTTTGTAAACTCTAAATACTTTAAAAAATGATTTGAAGAAAATATGATTTTGGTATTGAACATATTATGAAAGCAAGCATATTGAAACAAACTTCTGCTGACAATAGTGACTGAGAACATTTTCGACAGATGCCTTCTTTCTCTGTATCACCCTAACAATAGACATAGAAGAGTCAGGTTCTTGCTGACTCCAGTTCTTGCTGGAGGAATAACTCCTTCCAAGGTAATCTGAAAATCTGAGATAGAGTAAACTAGATTGTTCCAAAGGTATATAGTGAAGTCTCTCAGTCATGTCCGACTCTTTGCGACCCTGTGGACTGTAGCCTACCAGGCTCCTCTGTCCATAGGATTATCCAGGCAATAGTCCTGGAGTGGATTGCCATTTCCTTCTCCAGGGGATTTTCTCAACCCAGGGATCAAACCCGGGTCTCCCGCGTTGTAGACAGACGCTTTACCGTCTGCACCACCAGGGAAGTCTCTTGCTTAATTGCAGACACACACACACACAGACACACACAGACACACCTTAGTTTGGCAGACAGAGAAATGTTAATTATTTAGACTTGAGGAGTTGTTTTTGCACTTGATTTTAAAGATTAGCATGATAACTTAAACTAAACAATTCATATTACTTTGGTTTGACCTTCACGTAGAAAGCAATGTCCTAAATAAAAGTCTAGTTTTCTTCATTTTATACCTAAGATACAGAAAATTCGACTTACAGTTTTATCCATTTTAATTCATTTATGTTAGCCTTAAAGTATTTCCTATATGATAGCATTATAATAATGTGGGCGAGGACATTCCATAGCAAGGGAAACTTAGAAGTCATCTCTCTTTCCGAACTGCATCTGAGGCATATGTGAAAACTATTAGAACATGCCCCATAAGCCAGGTACTCCATATCACCACATATATTGAAATCTATAGATAATTGGATATTAAAAGAGATATCAAGATTTAATGATATTGTGCTTTGTACAGTGTCTTTCCTTTATTACTTTCAGTATAATCTCAATACAAATTAGCAGTTACTATGAAGATAACTTGTGAATAAAGGCTTCAAGTTCTAGTTGTTTTTAGCCTCTTGAAGAAGAAAGGACTTATGTTGAGGCATCCATTTTTCAAGTTATAAGAGAGATAGGAAAGTAAATGAATGATGCATAATTAGTGATAAAATAACTTTAAGACATATAGCTATGTATAACTGCCTTATTCCTGCATTATGGCTTTATCCCTGGTTAATGTCTATTGACCTTCCTACATCTCTCCCAGGGTCTCACTCATGTCCTACCACAGATTGTTGTGATTACATAATGTTAAATTTGAAATATACATGTGGCTTTCATCTTATTCTTAGTTTGCCGTTCTTTTTCTGGGATAGAAGAAGGCACAATTCCATTCATATTTTCACTAGACTAACCATATACATAGTAGTTATATGATAGAAAAAATCTATATCTGAGATTCAGTGATTGAGTCTAATTATAGGAGAAACTGGAGGCTATTCACTCAAGTAATCTACCAGCAAGTAGAATACCAAATTAATTTTCTTTGCATTTGATGAGTCTCTGCTCTGTGTTTTTGTGTGCATCGTTTTATATATTAGGTAGAGTCCAAGGGGAAGTACAGAACCAAATTTATGGTAACAGCCGTTTCTTTAAAGCATATCAACAAAGATGAATTGGCAGATTCTGGGTTCACCATCTTTTATACAATATTGCCCTCTATGGGAACCTAAAATATTGAAGATTTTAGTAGAGTAGTAAGTATTTTTTTTAATCCACTTTCATTCTCATGACATGCTTTTTTGCCCCCTCTAAATTTAATCACTGCTCCCTTCCTCACCTTCTAACAGACATACATAGCTGCACTGGCAAATAAATTTATCATTCCTTCATTATGTAGTGTGTTTATTATACCATTTTACTTTATTCATTGCAGAATTCATTTTATTTATTTTATAGTGCACTCAATTATTTCTTTTGTCTTCTTTTGGAAAAATATCTTTGTCATCACGGTACTGTATTTCCATTTAATTTATAATCACTTCATGTATGATAACTTCTATTCAGAAAGAGAAACATCAGTTAGAGCACTAAAATATAATACAAAAGAAAAATCATGTTATGATGGAGCATCTAGAAATTACAGTGTCATTCCTTTGATTCTATAAGTACAAATCAATACAAATTTGATTCTATAAATACAAATGTAAATTTAAAGAAGAAATGACGACTCTAATCTTAGTAAAATCTTTTTATTTATGAGTAATATTAGGAAGATTTAAATGACATGGGTTCTAAAATGGAAAACTAATCTGGGTTTTCTTATCCATGGGGAAAATTGCTTTGTAACACATCTTTGTGTCTTCATTTTAAAATGAGTTGTTACTTCTATTTGTAGAATACAGAACTGGTGCAATGATTACATTGAAAATATATTGTATGTAAATATTAGTGTACCCTTTTCCCCATTTCCTAGTTCTAACTTGCCACCATTCATTCATTCATTCATAATTTAATTTTTAAAGAAAAATTGGATATATATACTCTATGCTATGACACTGCTCCAACTATTGAAAATAACAAACAAAAAAAAAAAAAAAAAGAGAGAGAGAGAGAGAGATCATTTCTGTCCTCAAAAAGCAAACACTCCATTGCTTGGTTTATGACTGGGATTCAAAATTAGTGTGTGTCTCTAAGACAGGTATTGGTAGCAATATAGTGCTATGGTATAGCACAATGGTAGCAATATATATCCAATCACTAGCTGGTTACAGAAGGTAACACTGGGCTTACAGGTGGAGTACAGTCAGACCCTGGTCCTGTATCTCGTATGTTTATTTGTATCACCTCTCAGCCTAAAGGAGGTTTTCAGCCATCGCTGACTAACTTTCAAACATCATATTCTTATACCATTGCTCACAACTCACCCTATCAACTGCCTCCAGCACACACATATCACTCACTATACTGAAACCGAACTAGAGAACGAGTGACGTCAGCAGGTGAATTGTCTTGGAGTGAGAGGAATGTAGAGTAAGACGCTGGAGCTGACAGGACAGAAACTGATTCAGGAAGCCTTGGTGAAACACCAAGATTTCCCACGCTGATCAGAACATTAGCAGGAGAAGCTCCTAAATGAGATCATCTCCCCAAAGGACTGGAACAGACAGCAAACAAACTATATTGGAATACCTAAATAAAAAGGAATTTGCTAACAGATGAAACAAAATGCCCTTTAGGACAGCGAGTTTTTACAAATTTATCACCGTGATGCTAGGATTCTGGTCTGCAAGAAGGTTTCTCATTTTGAGCACTTTGGACTTTAAATTAAAGGCTATAAAAAGACTTGACTTGTAATGCCTAAGTCAAAAGGAAATTGCAACTAAACCATAATGAAATTTTGGCAAACACATTACAAAGAAAAGAAAGAGATATGAAGAAACAAAATGAAACTCCCTATGGTAGATACCCCATTCATACTGAGGCATTTAACAGTATTTAAAGATTCTCCTCTTATAAGTGACTCCCAATGGACTAGTAACCTAATTAATGTACTTTATGAATTCTAACCACTTTTATTTAGCCTCAGAAAGTGAAATTCACTGAAAATTCTCATAACAGGGACCTGATCATGGAATAATCATAAATTCAACTTCTACTGTCCTCCCCTCCTCCCCCATTTCCCCTCCTCCTGCCCATGCCCTTATCAAGGATCTCACTCATGTGCTACACAACAACGATTTCTGAGATTCAATAATGCTTTGGCTAACATCTGATATTTATTAAAAATCGTGTTCCTTTAGGCTGTTGTCGGTCAAACTAGAATTGGACTGTTTAGTCTGTTTGTTCCCTCACTTGGCCTTTCAAGCTTTGCATCTTCAAAGGATTTATTTGATGCTTTAATATGATTTGCTTCTTGCTAAAACAACACCCTACAGTGTTACTGGCAAGAAGATTCTTCTTCCGACCTGTGGTTCCCGATTTTTCCTCTCTCAGTAACTTGCTAACTAGAGATCTAGATGTGTAATAAGATATCATTTAAGTCTGTGACTGCAATGTTTATTATATAATTAATGCTACATAGCATTAATTTTTCTCACTGTGTATATGATTCCAATGGAGCAAACTTACTTTATGTTCTTTCTTTCTCACATGATTTTTTATCTGAGTAATTACTAACAGGTTTTTTCCTTTAAAAAAGTTCTTGTATTAGTCACCCACAGCCCAATTAGAAGCTTTTCCCCCAAAGGCATAAACTTTGAACAGCAGTTTCTTTCTGTTCATGCTTTTTCCTTTAAAAAAGAATTAGAAGAGCTTTTTTTTTTTTTTGGTGTTAGTTTGGACAACTGCACAGCTGCTCATAAAAAAAACAAACAAAAAAAATTAAAAGGAAAAGAGACAGAAAGTAGTACCATGGTATAGAAGCCCAGTGTAAATTGTGAAATAAATTAGAATTTGAATACTGAAGTTATTCAAAATTGTCACCTTGCAGTAGAATTAAAGAATAGAAATGATACTTGGGAAAAATAAAAATGTATATTAAAGCTATACTATCTTCTATTTGTAACCTGTGCATGCATGTGAAGGGTTTTTAAAA
Organism: Oryx dammah; assembly: GCF_014754425.2. Classification (NCBI taxonomy): domain Eukaryota; kingdom Metazoa; phylum Chordata; class Mammalia; order Artiodactyla; family Bovidae; genus Oryx; species Oryx dammah. The sequence goes on from NW_024070187.1 coordinate 10,222,350, forward strand.
CACAGAAATTGCAAAGTACTTGTAAATAATTCTTTGACATTTTCTTTGCAAATTTCTATGCATTTTAGATGCATGGATTTAAAACTTACCCTGGTGACTCAAACAGTAAAGAATTTGTCTGCAATGCAGAAGACCCAGGTTCAATCACTGGGTCAGGAAGATCCCCTGGAAGAGGGCATGGCAACCCACTCCAGTATTCTTGCCTGGAGAATTCCATGGACAGAGGAGCCTATTCTGAATTCTTCTATTATTTCTATTAGTGGATATACTTACCTTCTTTCACTGTAAAAAATGAATTGATATGTAAACCAGTGAGTTTGTTTCTTTAATAAATGTGTTTGGTTTGGTTTCTACTGAATATATAGGCACCAATATATTCTTTACATGCTTTATATACATTTTAAATATGTATTGTAGAATATTTTCTAAGTTTTTTTAAATTTTACAATTTGAAAGCAATGCATATATTTTTGAACTTTTAAGATAATTCAGTTAAAAAGAAGTTTTGATAGCAATTGAGTAAAAATATGT